>NW_006209177.1:2419027-2455785 GCF_000334495.1 Tupaia belangeri chinensis | reverse complement strand
ATAGAGACAGAAAGCGAGAAATCACCCCCCAGGGGGGATGGTCACGCCGCAATCCCTTCTCCTCCATTCTCCTCTCAGGATCTTGGGCACGCACGCACACGCGCCCGGCATTAGTTTTTTTAAGCCACCGGGTCCGGGACACGAACCGCGGTCGACTACGTGGGAGTCCAGCGACATAGCCATTACGCTAACTGCTGGTTCCCCACAGATTTCAATTTTTTAAATTTGCTATAGGCAAGTATGCTCATTGGAGAGAGAGAGAGAAAGAAAAAGTGAGAAAACACCCTCAGTGGAGATGGTATGCCACAATCCCTTGTCCTCCATTCTCTTTTTGGTATTTCAGGCATGCAAGCACACATGCCTGGTGTGTTTTTGAAGCTACAGGTCAGGGACTCGAACCTCTCAGTTGTTCGTGTGAGATCCAGCAGTTTTAACTGCCACGACACATGCTAGCCCTCAATATTTTTTGTACCAACATAAACTTGTATTCAATTCCATTGTTCCACAAACTTTATTCTTTTAAATTTTGCCAGAGGGCATGTGTGCTCACCAGAGAGAGAGGGAGGGAGGGAGGGAGGGAGAGAGAGAGAGAGAAAGCTAGGGAGAGAGTGAGAGACAGAAAGCAAGAAAGCACCCCTATGGGGCATGGTCATGTCTCAAATCCAGCAGTCAGCCTTGTGGGATCCAGCTACCTTTTCCACCACCAACTTTTTGAAGTCCCCTCATATGGTTATTCTTGACTTACAGATGAGGAAACAGAAACTTGGAGGGGTTCAGAAACTTATATAAATCATATAGCTACTGGCAGATAAGTTTCAATTTGAATATAGTTCTACCCTTTTCCAAAGCCAGTTTTTCTTGCTACACCAAAGATCTCAACAAAGGAACTACGAGCTTATCAAAAAGAACTAACACTCTGAAATATTGAAAATGACCATGATTTCAGCCCAGTGCTTTGTAGGCCTTAGTGTGGATGGTAATCCTTCCCTAGAGCCCTCCCAGATTTGCCTCACAGCGTGCTTCCCTTCCTACTCTGGGCTCCCACAGCACTCTGTGCTCTCCTGCAATCCTGATGTTTTACTTCACTTTGTTGTTACTCATGCATATCTCTTAGTTGTCCTGCTAGATATGACTTTTGAAGGCAGAGCAAAATCTTGTCCAACTTTGTCTCTCTTTAAGCCTCTAGTACAGTGCTCTGAATATTATAGGTGCTTGACAAAGGTCAAATGAAGTTGACTTAGTGAATTATTGACCGGTTGTTACTTATCAAAACTGTACTTACTCCATGTGAACTTTGGTCATCCAATTCCTCTCACCTAGGAAGTTCACCTCCCCAAATCCCAGACTTTTTTCTTGCCAACCTCAGGGCAATCATCTTTAAGAAAAATATACAGTACCTTTATGTTTGTACAACTGCATATACATTTTTTTGTTATTATCTTCTGTTTACTTTAGATATGCTATGGATTCTTCAGTTCTCCAGGGGATTAATTAATTTATCTGGCACATGTTTAATGAGCACCTACCTAGACTGGACCAGGTACTATGGCTAGAACTAGCAAAAATACAGCCATCTCTTCTCCTAATGACTCAGACTAAGCTAGTTACCTTCCATCTTTAGAAACATTGATTTTCTTGACTATATATTTAGAATTATAGGGTTTTGGAAAAAATGAATGATAGGGTTTATTAAGCTTATAAGATAGTCCCTAATTAATTTATATATTTAAGAAAATAATCACCTGCATATTCATATTCAAAGTCAGAAGTCACATAAACTGGCACTGGGAATTTACAAATACGCTGAAGTAATTGTTGCCTTCCTGGATGAGTGAAGCTGTCAAAGCTTGCAGTCCAGTGACAGGAATGGAGGGAGACACAGAAAATGATGGAGAATTACTTCAGGAGAATCAGAATAAGAAAAAGCAAGCAAGGCTGTTCTAACAGAAATGTATTTAGATTGGCAAGTGATTGGGTGGTGGAGCTTCCATTTGGCATCATAATGTCTCAACAGTCTAGGATGTCACCCAACCAACTGCAAAACCGATCCTGTTCATCTGGGGAGTAATTTTGTCAGTGGTCTTCCATTTTGCACTTTTTTCAAATACTACATAAATGAATAATTAAAGAGGCTATTGAAAATAAATATTAAGAGTTTTCCTAAACCATCTTCTCAAGGCATTTTTATCCCATTTAAATTTTAAAGGTAATTATATCGCCTAGTGCCAAGAAAGTTAACACTAATTATTGGAATAAATAATGCTGTACAAATTAAACAGGGATGCAAAGACAAAAGTGCATAATGGCTTATTTAAAACAGGAAGTGCTACACTGTTATTTATAGCTCTAAGTACTATATCTTTTTGATTTATGAAAATGAAAATTTTAAATGTCTATTAGTGAAACCTTTTTTCCTATATCTCACTTTGACTTTACTATTAGATTACCATTAAAAAAAAAATAACAGTAATCTTTTCTCAGCAGTGATCAGCACGGGTTTTTACTGTTGTATTATACTACGCTGCTTTTATATGTATATTGTTGCATGGTTTGGAAAGAAATACATGTCTACCTATGTAAATCACATAATGAATTATGTTGCAATTCAACCTCACAAACTAGATCTGATATTTCTTTACTAATTTATTCTCAACTCAATATGTCTTTTTTTTTACGGTTTTTGCCATAGGGTGCATGTCCTAGGCAGAGAGACAGTGAGGGACAATGAGAGGGAAAGTGAGAAATCCCCCTCATTCCCCAGGGGCTAGCCACACCACAATCTTATGCATGCACATCTACTGGCAGTATTTTCCAGTCATCAGGTTCAGGCCTCAAACCTTTGTCAATCATGTGGGAATCTAGCACCTTAACCAGCATGCCACCTGCTGGCCCCAATACATGCACAATTCTAACATAGTTTTTGCCTAACTCTCAGAATTGAGCCTTGTTGATGAAAACATCAAGTACCTTATTTATTTATTTATTTATCTATCTATCTATTTATTTATTTATTTATTTATTTTTGAGTGGAAGCCATAGGCATTCAATCTTTCCAAAGTCTAAAGATTAATTTCAGAAAGATTTGTTAACATTGCAGCTAGAATTCATTTTGTTCTCCCTGAAAAGGTGAAATAAACACACTTATGTGCCAAAGAGACCTCTTCCTTTGTAAGTCAAAATATATGTTAGTGGTTGCTTTATCATATGGCTAATATGTTTGCTAAAGTATATCAACTAAGGAATTTTGATCTGGATGAAGTGGCAAAGTTTCACAATGTACTTGATTATTTTTGATGCAAGTGCTCTCAGGTTAAAGATTCACCTGTGCCCTTTAAGGACTTTTGCATTCCTTTTTTTTTTGTGGGGCCTAAACACAGGCTAATGTGTTTCTATTAAGCAAGTAGGACTGTTGGTGTCACAGAGTCCTTCCAGTCTCTAGATTCTTTAATTCTACAAATTCTATCATTGGCATCACCACAGTCTTGTTGTCACTCCCTGGCCTCCACTCAAAGAAAAGAGACTCGACTTTCTCAGAATACTACATTTTCAAATCATGTACATTAGTAGAATATGAGCTGCTCTTCAAAATGCTTATTACTTTATTAAAATAATTGCTAGAGAGTGCATGTGCTTACTGGGGAGAGAGAGAGAATGAGAGAATGACACCCCATTCACAGGAGAGATGGTCACACCACAATCCCATCTCCATTTCTCCTTTCAGGATTCTGGGCACGCATACACATATGCCTGGCATGTTTTTGAAGCCCCTGGATCCCAGACGAGAACTGCGCAATTGGCCATGTGGATCCAGCCACCTTAACGACCATGCCACCAGCTGGCCTACCTT
The DNA here is from genome assembly GCF_000334495.1 of Tupaia belangeri chinensis. Taxonomy (NCBI): domain Eukaryota; kingdom Metazoa; phylum Chordata; class Mammalia; order Scandentia; family Tupaiidae; genus Tupaia; species Tupaia belangeri. The sequence goes on along the minus strand of NW_006209177.1, from coordinate 2,451,938 downwards.
TTCTCTTTTAATTTAATGCCCAGAATTACCAGTGGAGAGTTTAAGGCTTGATTGTGGAATTAGCTATAGTGAGGGCTTGTGTGAGACCTTATGCTGAGTTTCTATGTTCTCCACTGCAAAAGGTAAGACCCTCTGCCCCTGAAGGCCCCAACTATTTGGGAGGCTAAGGCAGAAGGAGTACCAGCTCATGACCAGTGTAGACAATGCAGTGAGACCCTGTATGAAAGCCAGGTATGGTGGTACACACCTGTGGTTCCAGCTATTCAGGAGGCTGAGGCAGGAGGAACATGATAGTGAGATCCTATCTAAAAAAAATAGTGAGGCTTAGCTCCCAACATCTCTGTGTTTACAGTCCTTTAATAATAAGGTAGTAATATGAGCCACCCAGTGACATTAAGGTGACTGGATCCCATGTGGCCAACTGCGCAGTTCAAGTCCTGGAACTGGTGGCTTGAAAAACACACCAGGTACATGTGCATGTAGGCCAAAAAAACCCAAGAAGAGAATGGGAGAGAAGGGATTGCAGTGTGGCCATCCCCCTTGTGATGATTTCTCACGTTTCCCCTCTCTCTTTCTCTTTCTCTGTCTCTCTCTGGTGAGTGCACACACCCTATAGCAAAATGAGAGGGGTGGGGGGAGAAAGGAGACAGTATATAAGAGGTACAGAGAGAATTTCAAAAGGTTGAGAATAGAGGAGTGGATAAGTAAAATCAAATAGATACATTATAAAGAATATTTTTATATTTGAACATTACAATTGCATTCCTAGGAACTAAAGATTTCACTCTTTTCTCCCACTTCCACAACCAGAAATTCCTAGAACTTAACTGTAAGACAATGACTATGTCCACTAAATATAAGCAAGGGAGCTAATATGAACAGCTTTGAGGTGACAAATTATGTAGAGAACCAACTGGAATAGCCCTTCAACAATTCCACTAACATAAGACCATGCTAAGTTCTCCGTAAACATTATGAGGGTATTTCAGAAAACTCATGGAAACTATAATTAAGGTACAAGTTATTTGGTGAAAAATAGTTTTGAAATCTATGCATAGTTTTTTCCTAATGCACATTTTCCATGAATTTTGTGAAGACTCCTGGAGTCTCCGGGGGAGAGAGATGATGTGGAGTGCAAAGTGATTCCCACTCTCCACTGTGAGCATGCTCCTGGTGTACACAGCTTCAGTAGAAAGGAGAAAAAGTCAAGCGCTATCACAGAAAAGTCCTCAGCTATCACTATGAGGGAAATCCAACTGCAAGTCTGTTCTTTTGACTTTAAAGAATTACAAAATATAAAGCATAATTTAATATTTAATATACTGCATAACTACTAGAAAATTGTTACGTTCACACTTGTGATTTCTAAGAAAGTATTCAGCAGATTTTCCATGTTCTCTCAAACACTATAAAATCTTTCTGAGGCAAGGTGTTAATTTTTAAGTGGTAAACGAAAAAGGCCATTTGCAGAAAACAAGTTTTTAAATGAAGCATGGGAAAATAATCCTGATTGCTTTGTACATTGCTTTATACAAGAAGTACTGCACAAACATTAATCAAATATCATGACATTCAAAGCCTGTATCATGACAGCATGGCAATGAAAGAGATCAAAGGAGAAATGTACGTGCTTTGTGAAGATCTGAGTGTCAAAGAAATGAATCTTGAGGCATGGTATCACCATTGACTGCCTGCCCAAGCTAGAAACCTCAGTGTCATTATAGACTCCTCTCTGTTGGCTTCTCTCTATGGCCCGTCTAATTAATCACTGAATTCCATTACATCAACCTTAAATCTATTTCAAAAAGGGATCTAGTTCCATTTCCTAGAAGTTTTTTGCCCTGAAAATTTCACCAGTTTGCTCAGTGATCTTTCTGCTTCAAATCTCATCAGCCTTATCATGCTTGCTACTCTCTTCCCCAGATTCCTCTGTCAATTCTCCTACCAGCATAACTCTTCTAAAATATCATCATCTACCATGCTCATAAATTAGACCTGTTAGAGGTTGAAAATGCTGCCCATCACCTAGAGCTGACACCAAGACCCCAATCTTTTCAAGCACTCTCTTGTCCTAACTACCCAAACACAGATGATTCTTGAGTGTCTCATGAATCATAGGAGTCATCAGGCCTATTTACAACCTGATAAGGGTTTACAGTGCAGAACATGCTCATATCCAAACTTTTTCAGGAAGAGAACTTCCAATCATGCTTCAAGAGCTAGCACACAAGTTACAACTCCCTTGAAATAGTTTCTCAGTGTTTCAGAGTGTCCTCAGACATTCTTAGTCACTTTCTCTCCATTTTCACAGAACATGAGCACTCTCCTACGAGATCTCACTGTGATTTTTCTGTTTGGATGTTCATAGTCCTTGTCATAAGCTACTTAAAATAAGGCAACATGTCATCATCTCTGTTTTCTAGCTCCCAGCATAGAACCTGACACCCATGGACACTCAAAGAGTTTGTTGAAAAAACGAATAAATGAATAAAATGAATGGATCCAAGAATGCATTTCAGTAATGAGTAAGATAAAATTTTTAGGGTTAAAACATAGTAATTCATAGCACACTCAATGTGAGCAACTCCAAATGTTACACTAGTTTGTTTTGTTTTTGTTTGTTTGTTTGTTGTTTGCAAAATATTACCTCCAATATTTAGCAAGAACATTTTTTTTCTCAAGTTGTTACATGTGGATCATGGGTTCAGATCAATGTCTCTGGTATGTACCCTTTTTACCCACCAATGTTGACTGGGAAGAAAGTCAGATTTTTTTCACATTCCCAAGGATTCTAAGGCCACATTTGTTCAAGTAAATAGAGTAGAGACTCATAGAGAGAGAGTCTATACAAGAAAGAACCTCTGGTAAGATCCTATTTAGGAAGAGTATCCAGATCTGCATTTCTGGCAGCTACCTGGGAAGGCATTTCTGGATATTCCAGAGGAAACCAGCTTCCCAGTAAGTCTGAATCAAAGTCAGGCTGAATAAGGGATCCAGGCAAGCAGAGGCCAACACAAACTTTTGTTTTTTACTAAAATAGTAACATAATTGTAACATTCTTCTATGATACCTATTTTTAAGCAGTGGGCTGTCATGATACCTTTATAGGAAACATGGTCCTGAAACCCCATCAACCTTCAAGACTTTATGCAGTCCATTTCATCTGTGTAAGATATGACCTCCTTTTTTCCATCAATCCATGTATCTTTTGAAGTCTTAGCTCAATTTCACCTCATCTTTAAAGCCTTCATTAAATAGGCCCTTTATCTTATTACTCCTTCATTCTATGTCACCTCAGAACCTAGATATTGCCCTGGATACTGGGGGAAAAAGATCCAGGAAGTACCAAGCAGGTGCCCTGCTGACACCTTTTTGGACACCTACCTGCTATAATGTAAAAGAATAAATTTCCACTGCTTTAGTCTGTTCAGTTTGTGATATTTTGTTATTGCAGCTACAGATCCCCCATAGAGACACAAGAACACCTGACATACACCTACATACAAAAAAAACACCCCTTACAAATAAGTTATGAGGAACCTGGAGGGGCTGCCACAGACCATCAACACTTTACCTGCATTTAATCCAGAGTCTCAGGCTGCATAAGAGGGCTGACTATCTCTAGAAATTTATAATTCCTATGTCCTCACAATGAAGTGAAATGCATACTTTAGTACTTCTGATCCATAAGATTTCAGAATCCAAGCTGGGTTTGATTTTGGCCCCTTCTCTCCAGATAAAATTACAGGACTGGCTTCCTTTAAGTGGTTATCTCTGAGGTCACCTACATGTATCCTGTGATTCTGAGCCAATGCCTGAGCATGCGAAATAGTTTTCTGTCTTGGAAGTTCAAGCACTCTAATTATGAGAAAGCAAAAGATAAAATGATTTTTACACCATGAGTCACTAAGGAAAAGGACCCTCCCAAACAGAGGGTGTAGTCTATGGCACTGAAGAATATTTCTAATCCTGAGTACAGAACATTTGCATCCACCTGTCTACAGACTGTTAAGAGCCTCTCCTCCACTGTCCAGTTCTCCCTTGATGATAGATACCTTTCCTGACTCTAGGATTCTGCTCTACACAAGCTGAAAAGCTAACCTTCCTCTTCTCTATTCAAATCCATCTTCCTGTTGATGACAAGCACTAAGTACTAAATGTTTTCTGCTGTCTGAAGCTGTGTCTAGATCTAGCCCAGAGGTCAGCAAACTAAGTTTTGCCAGCCAAATCCAGACCACTGACTATTTTTCATAGTTCACAGGTTAACAATGATTTTTTTTAAACTGTAAGGTGGTTGAAAGAGACCCAACCAGAATATTTCATAACACATTGAAATATGTGATATTTAAGTTTCAGCATCCATATATAAAATTATATTGGAACTCTGTCACACCCATTCATTTATGTATCATTTATGTCTGTTTTCATGGTACAATGGCAGAGTCAAGTATTTGTGACAGACAGATATGGCCCATAAAATAGAAAATATTTACTTTACAGAAAAGGTTTGCCCACCCAGATTTACTGCATAAACAAGTCGATTACAATGATAAGTTATTCTTTTTCTATTATTTAATGAATGTTTATACCTCCTGTACTAAAAGATTTTTGAAAATCAGTTATGTGTGATTGTACTCAAACAATTTGCCCACAGCAATTGTTTTTCACATAGGCACCATCAAGTTGAGGAGCTTCAAGGGAGTTTGGTTCAGAACCCTTGTAAACTAAATCCGAAGGCAGTTTTGAGATAGGGAAGCTCACCTCCCTCCTAAAGACTGGCTTAGACTTTCATCATGGACACTGACTGGCCTCCCTCCATTCTCACTCTGGAAGTGTGAAGATGATTCCTGTGAAAGTGGTTTGAATATTGTCACCCCAAAATTCATGTCCACCCAGAACCTGAGAATATGACCTTGGAAACTTGATCCTTGCAAATGCAATTAATTAGGGATCTAGACATGAATTCATTGGATATCCAGATTGTACCCTAAATCCAATGACTCATGTCCTTAGAAGAGGACACAGAGATGGCCATACGAAGAGAGAAGCAGAGGTCAGAGTGAAGCTGCAAAACTGCCTGGGCTACCAGAAGCTACCTAAAGGCAAGGGAAGATTTTCTTCTAGAGCATTTGATGAGAACTCACTGACATCTTTTTGAATGTCTAGATGTCTTAACTGTGAAATAATACATTTCCATTGCTTTAAAACACCCAGTTTGATATTTTGTTATTTCAGCTACAGGAAACTAATACATCTCCCATTTCCAAATTCTCATAAACTTTTCAAAGACCTTTCATGCTACTTAGTTCATTCATTCTCACAGTGATTTTCTGAAGTAGGCAGTCTGTGAATTACCTGCATTTCTTTTTTTCTGAAGCACAGTGAGACTCATTTTGCATCTATGAATAAAAGTCAAGGACCTTGCCTGCTCCATGCTAACTATTGGGTCATCGGAAAAGTCATGACGTGTTCTTCTATGCAAAAATGTATCATGACTTTTCCAATGACACAATAATTTTACTGTTGGATGATCTTAACTAGTTTTAAAAATTAATTTATTTGGCTTCAGCAGGGGAGAGTGAGGATCAAGCATTTGACAGAAGTCTTTCTCTATAGCAATTATTTTCATGCCCATTTTTTTTTACTTTACTAGCCTCTCATTTAAATTGTTGGGTAATCTTGAAGGTGGTTGTATTTCAGCAACATAAATTCAGATTTTTAGCTGTGTTCTCTATGTATTCTGTTAAAGACATCCCACCACAGAGACAAAAACTCTGAAAACTTATGAACCAAGAAAAGGTTCGCTAACAAGTTATGTCATGTGTTACTCATTTAGAAGTATTACAAAAACACTACTTCTCACCATATTGATAAATGAAAAACACATGACTCCAACCTGTAATACCATGAGAAAAATCACTCTTTCAGTGTATTTGGCCCCCGACTTTTGAAATATGAACCCAACGAGGGAATTTTTATGTAAACTGGATTTGGCTCATTATTCTCTTGGCCCTTATTTGCTAGTAAAGAAGCTACTTTTAGAAAATTAACATATATATATACACATACACACACACACACAATAGCACACCCACCCAATTCTGGAAATGGCACTGACAACCTTGGTTCTAGTCCCAGCATGGTCATTCGCTGGCTGTGTGACTTCAGGTAAATGACCCTTAGTCTCTCTGAGGCTAAACTTTTGCACCTATGAAAGGGAATAATGATAATACCAGACACTCTTTGCATTGAATAAAAATGAGATAATGTATGTGAAGGCATTTGTAAACTATAAAGTATAAAGGTAATGGGTTGTTGTTATTATCACCTATATTATAAACCCTATTTGGTAATCAGAGCAGAGTACATTTTTTAAACGATGGTTAATTAAAGACTATCTACATTTTTTAAACGATGGTACATTAAAGACTATCTGCTTTCATGTCAATTAAAAACATACTAAACAGTTTTACAAAACCCATAAAGAGTTTTATAACTCATCTCTAGAGTCCTTTGCATTTACTATTCGGGTTGAATCAATATGGTTATCTACCTGTCAATTTTTCTTATTCTTTAACACAGAATGAGAGCAGTCTTTTTTTTTTATGAGTGGCTCAGAAAGTACTGAACTAATCGATGTATCTGGTGATAACAGAATGATTTGGAACACACATAACAAAAGCTTATCGCTTTACTACATACTGAAACTGTCAAAATATTTTCCTGGAAGTAATATGAAAATGGAAATTCTCTATCTTTCATTATTTTAGTGGGTGGTAACAAAAGGATTAGGAGGTTACTTGCTGAGTCTATAGCTTGGTACTTTCTGATGAACTGCTACATATAACTATTATCTTTTATAAGAAGTTAAATATAATAATACTCCAGGCTAGATTATTAGTCAATCTACAAAGAGACCTACTTCTAATTGCACATATTTCTCTAGTCTTACAACTCCCCAAACTGTTTTTTTTTCCCCAAACTGTTTTGATGGGTGGTGGTGAGAGAACTCGGGCAGGACTCAGATCCCTCAGTGCTGGTTTGATAGGGAGACACAGACAGGACAGGGAGGGAATGGCTGAAGTTACTTTACAAACTGGATTTGAGCATAACCACAAAGCAGAAACACACTCTCAGAGATGTGGAGCTGGAAGAAACCCTAGCGATGAGCTAGTCTTGGCCCCCTGTGTGAAAAGAAGACTAGAAAGGTAAAATCACTCTCTCAAGTTCACAAACCAAGTCCAGGCCAGAAATGAACCCCAGATCTCAGTACACCTCATCCAAATTATGTTTTGTAATATTCCACCTATTATCTCACATCAAGATTTGCTTTCAGTTATCTCATGAATATGCACTAAAATGAACAGTGAGGTTTTAAATTGTATCATTATTAACAACAACCTAATTATGTATAACATAAGAATTGAAGATTTTCTGAAAGAATAAGAATAATTGCATCTTTTGTAGCCTTTTCCCCCCCACAACAAGAAAATTTTAGAAATAATAAGAGATTTGAAAGCAAAGAATATCAAGACAGATACACTGAAACCAAATCTGCTGATAATTTAAAAAATGGATAGCTAGAATCATTTGCACACGGTCTTAGGGAAATAGGAAAAAAATAGACATTTGCATACCCTTTCATAAGCCAATGTTGAGATCTATCTTTGAGTTTGACTCGTGATAATGAGAAAATGGAGGTGGAAAGAAAAGAATGAAGGGTGGGGACCCCCAGAGAAGAGGAGCATGGCACAGAATAGCTATTACAGAATTACTTTAGAAAGAGCCTTGGAAAAGCACACCAAGGAAGAGCAGATGTCTCTGAGGGGAAGAAAAGAGATGTCCATTGTTCCAAGGGAGTAGAGAATAAACCTGGAAGGGCTCAAAGGTTACTGCTTGAATTGATGAGGGCAATTGACTTGGATTTTCCTAGGTCACCTGTGAGGCAGAGAAAGTGAAAGTGTCAAGTTCAGCATCACACTCTGGCTACCTCATTGCCTATGCATTCAAAATATTTCACAGTCTGGTTCTTGAGCTTTATCTCACTTCAGTTCTATAAACCCTCAGTTGAAGAAAAACTGGCCTACCTTCAGAATATACTTTGCATTTTTCTCATCTCCCTTTCTTGTGTATGTCATTCTCTATGTCCATCACTAAGAAGCATACATACAAACTGCCCAGCAGTTGCCTATGGAAACACCAAGGAAGAGCAGATGTCTCTGAGGGGAAGAAAAGAGATGTCCATTGTTCCAAGGGAGTAGAGAATAAACCTGGAAGGGCTCAAAGGTTACTGCTTGAATTGATGAGGGCAATTGACTTGGATTTTCCTAGGTCACCTGTGAGGCAGAGAAAGTGAAAGTGTCAAGTTCAGCATCACACTCTGGCTACCTCATTGCCTATGCATTCAAAATATTTCACAGTCTGGTTCTTGAGCTTTATCTCACTTCAGTTCTATAAACCCTCAGTTGAAGAAAAACTGGCCTACCTTCAGAATATACTTTGCATTTTTCTCATCTCCCTTTCTTGTGTATGTCATTCTCTATGTCCATCACTAAGAAGCATACATACAAACTGCCCAGCAGTTGCCTATGGAACTTCTGCATTTCCAGCCAGTGTTGAAGGCCAAGTTTAGAATCTGTCTCCCACTCAATCCCTAGGAAAACTTCTCTGGTTAGCTCTATATGTCAGTATCTGGTAAATTGGTCCTACTATGTGAAATTGGCCTCAACTCCCCTTCTCATAACACCTTTCCTAATCACTGAAATATAATAATCTTAATGGAATCTTCTAGCAGCTCTGGCCTCTCCATCACAAACAATGCAAGGTTTAGGGTCAGATTTCCGGCTTGGGCCATTTCATTTTATTAGGTTGTTGGGAAAGTCATGACATATTTTTCTATGCAAAAATGCAACGTGAGTTTCCAGACAATAAAGTAGTTTAGGGAGACACTAAAGTTAGAAGAAGAAAAATGTGCAGTGAGGAAAATGCATTTGAAAACCATGGAGTTGAAAGAGTGAGTCAAAAAGCATAAACATAAAGCAACCATGAAGGGATAGACTGACAAAGGGGATGGTATCAAGCTTTGTTGATCTTACTCATCTATAGACAGATGCTAAGTTCCAGAGTCTTTCCTAGTGCCCTAAAAACATAAAGACTTTTAGAGGTATCTCTATTCATTCTTGATGAGGTTGAAATTAGGCCATTGAATAATAAAATACTATTTTATTTCCATAAGAATGGATAACAAATAAACGTGTGACATTTATCAAGGGAAAAATGCTTAGCTTGAGTTGCGCACATTGGCTGGCTGGCCTTCTGTTCTTTGAAGGAGCTGTCTCTATCATTTTTGTAAAGCAGCGGACACATCCAGAACACCAATGATAAGATTCCAGCATTCTCTGCAGTTTTCACATAAGGGGCCTGAGCTTATTACCATAATAGATAAAGCTAATATTTGTAGTATTCACTGCATCAGATACAAAAGAGGCACAATCACAAATGTGACCAATAACTTTTCGGCTGGTCGACAAAGTTAGCCACTAAAACATTCTAAAGACAAATCCCATATTAGTGCCATTAAACTTTTCTTTAGGACTGCTAGTTTATTTTTTTAAAGATATTTTGCCATAGGGAATGTGCGCTTGCCTGAGAGAGAGACAGAGAGAGGGAAAGTGAGAAATCACCCTCTGGTGGATGGCCATGCAGCAATCCCTTCTCCTCCATTTTCCTCTTGGGATTGTGGGCACTCACATACATATGTCCAGTGTGTTTCAGGTCCCCAGGTCCTGGACTCAAACCCTGGTTGGTCACATGGAAGTCCAGCGGTTTAATCACTATGCCACCTGCTGGTCCCAAGACTCCTAGTTTTGAGAGAACTGGAGCCTCAGATAGCCTTAGATCACAACCAAGAGCAGTATGTAAAGCAAGTGACCCTTCATGGTGATGACCCTCCACACACTGGTATTATACTTTCAAATGCTGGTTGGAGTAGTATGGAGACATTAAATGTATGCCATTGATCCCTTCATTCATATTCCATTATTTATAAACAATACTAATAACACATTACACCAAATGCAAATCTTTCTATACCAGCAGGTTTTTATCCTAAGGTAAAAATCAACAACATCTGTAATGAAATCATGTATAAAGCTACATTTATTAACAAAGTCATTTCCTAATAAAACACCATCTGCAAGGAACCCTCAGTTTCCACTTTATATAAATAGACCTTTTACTATTTTCAGATGGGGCTCCCAGAAAATTCTCCTAAACCCAACTGCAGAACACCTCAGTCTTTTCATGTGCTTGGCTGCCCAGAATGTTAATACATTTTGTTACATGAAGTTTTTAAACAAACAAATGATTTGTTTAAATGACATGCCTTATTTGAAAAGCTGACCTTTTGCAATAAGGTTAATCTTTTAGTATTCTTTTGCCAATACAGAAATTCTAAGAAAAATGGAGATGTTTCAAGAACAGGAAATAAAAATTTCCCCACTGTAAACACAAGTATAGGCATGTCAGAAAACATGGGTGCACACACATTTCAATAATAACTTGTGATCTCTTGATTCACAAATATTTGTTCTGTTTATGTGTGTATATTAGAATGCTGTCTGTTTTCTGATCATTCAATTCTGCCTGCCCTCCCTCTTCCCAAAAGCACTATAGTAACACACATGTCAGCCTCCTACCATTAGAGCCAGGGAAAAAGTTGAAAATGCTCAAAGAAACACGATGATTGCTCTACGGGTAAGCCTTTTTGGTAATAACTCAAAGTAATGCTACCACTCATGGAAGACAGCTAACACTGACTAGGGACCCGGAACCCAGTGCCTGGAACTCGCGGCGCCAGGAACTGGGCCTGAATTCTAATGCTAAGTGCTTTTGAAAAGTGCATCAAGATTTAATAGGGTGAATTTTCAGACTTGGTCAGAGTTTTAGCCACATAAATTCCATTAGGTTCAAAGCTCTGTAATGCTCCACCCTATCTATATTTATACCCACATTATAATCTACACCCTTCTAAGCTCTCTGTTGGGTTGTCTAACCTCTCATTTCCTTTCCTCCTATTTTTGGTTTTCACATTACCCTTGAATTCTGTATGTCCCCTTGACTTTAGGGCCCGATGTTTCTCTCTATCCTTCCTTTCAATCCTTCCTTGAGACTTATATTTTAAAATAAGCACTTCCTTCACTTATCACCTATCATGACTTTATTGCATCTGACCCATTTTATATACAAAGCTCAACTAAAATCCGTTTGTACCATCACCAGAGGTACAAACAAATCTCCAGATTTGAAAATGTACTCTCACTGGGTGTACCAGGGAACTGACTGACAAAATGAAGTCATTTCTGAATCTGGGTCAGCCATTTTATGAATGTATAAAAGAGAATATTACAACACGGTATCTCACTGGGTCTGCAACCTGTCACTCCACTACTGAGGTATGGAAATGGACTGACGGACTGCTTTAAGGGATCGTGCTATTTCCTGATTGGTCCTGAGCAATGCCACTGTAGTGTAAGGAGAGAACAGCAACAGATACAAGGGCAAGAGAAGGAACAAAAAAAGGATGAAATCCCAACCTCTCATTAAGTGTTCTCCTCAAAAAAAAATTCTTCTCATTCACAGCATTTTTCATTTTAATGTATTAAAATCCTGTATTAAGTCATCTATTTGAAATGAGGATTAGGATTTCTTGATGACTATACAGGAGCACAATAAAGACACAGGCATGCAGAATACAATTAAAGAAATATAACCGAAGATTGATTTTCTAACAATTGTTTACCCTTCATGTTATTTGATTAACATTATAGCTTAGAAAATATAACCAAGTAATCATTTTTAAAATTCATTCATTCAACAAACATTTACTGAATATCTACTATGTGCCTTGCATTTGCTAGGCACTTGGGATACAGAGAAGAATGAGACATTCCTTGCCCTCAAGGGGCTCACAGTCTAGCAGAGGAGACAGACACAGAAATAAATAACTACAGTACAGTAAAATAACTGCCAGTCAGTGTGTAGAGAAGGCACTAGAGGAGCCCTGAGAAAGCAATTAGTGATTTAGCTGGAGGGATCAGGAAGGCTTTCACAGAGAAGGTGACAACTGAGCAGATCTCAAGGAGAAACAAGACTTCAGGAAGACAAGGGAGGGTGGGAAAAGACATTCTAGGCTAAGGGATTCATTCTAGGCTGAGGCAAGAAAACAAGGAAATGAGACTAAGCCCACCATGGTGGAGAACCATGGCTAGTTCCATATGACTGCAGAAGAAAAAGTGGTGAAATATGAGGCCAGAAAGGGAGTATGAAACTAGAGAGGGAAGAGCTTTGTGTGCGAGACTGTTTGGACTTTTTTCTAGAAGCAATGAAAAGGCACTGAAAAGACAAAAGCAAGGGTGACATGGTTAGCCTGTGATGATAATGGTTTGGAAGAGAGGTGAGTCTTGAGGGAGGGAGACCAGGTGGGGGTCTGTCACAGGAGTCCAGGTATGAGATTCTCATGGGTGGTTCAAAGGTAGTAAGGGAAGAGAACAGGTGACAAACTGGAAAGAGATTGAGGAGGACTTTTAATAAGACTTGATGAATGATGATACAGAGTCAAATTGCCTCATTAATGAACAATATTAAGAACATACTTCCAGAAAACACAACCAACAACTCCAGGCCTCCCTCCTTTTGTGTTCCCATGGTCCTCTGAATTCACCATATCTACTGAGGATGAATTAAGGGAGAAGAGTCAGGGACCAGCAGATGGCATAGTGGTTATGTTGCTGGACTTCCACATGGCTGACTGCAGTTCAAGTCCCAAACTCAGTGGCTTGAAAATCATGCCAGGTGTGTGTTTGTGCATGTGCAAGATCCCAGAATAGAGGAGAAGGAACTGTGGCATAGTCATCCTCCCTGGGGGGTGATTTTTCACTTCCCCTCTCACTTTGTCTGTCTCTTTCTCTCTCTCCCCAGAGAGGGCACACACCCTAAGGCAAAAACCTCTAAAAAAAAAAAAAAAAAAAAGAAGAAAGGGAGAAGAGCCAGGGGGCTCACATGGTCAGACTTCTCTAATTCAAACACCACTAACTTGGAATCTGCAACAATCTAGACAGTCTCCCTGCCACACCTATTGAGTAAGAATTTCAACCTACTTTCTTCCTCTGTGTCTTTTTAAGCCTTTAGTTAAAACAGGAATCCAATCTAAAGGCAGTGCCTTCTTCCATTCAAATGCTTGAAGTATAGGAGGCAGCTGCTTATGTGGTGATGTCTGAGGGGCAGCCCTATATATGCCTCCCACCCAGGGGCCTCAAGGCCTAGAATCCAGTCATTATCAATTCATTTCTTTGGAAGATGCTTTTGTCCCTCTGGACTTCTGTTTTACAAGGCAATGATTTCTGAAATGTATAGAATATCTTTCTAAAGCCCGTGGGATTTTGGTTGCTCACAAAGAGCTATGTAAGTACTGGTGAATGGTGGTGATGCAAAAGGGAAGATTGAGAGATGTAGAAGATACCACTAAGATCTTGCTAAGGAACAGCCCTGCAACCACTCAAGAAACCAAGACTCTTAAAGAATGCCTTCTACTTAAGGTTCCAGAAAATCACACTTGTACATTCTTGTACCTTAAGGAACATCTGTGTTTTGTTTATAACCAGCTATTGGCTAGTGAAGGGCTACTGTGGCACGATCATGTCATGAACTTCATACTACATATGACCAATTAAAGTCTCAAAGTTTGTTCACTTGTACATATTATGACTACCATTACATTTTCTGAAGCTGTAACTCCAATGTTTCATTCACCCAGAGTGACCTTGTCTTTTGTCATTCCAAATTATGGAGATTTAACTGTATTTGGAGACAGTTAATCAGTCACACCACAAGTGACAGAAGATCAAGACTCATACTATGACCTTGAAGAGTCTCATATATGGTTCAATAAGGTAAATGAGAGCTGCTTGTGAATACTTGATTATAGAGGTTAGAGCAGTGAACTTTAAAAAAAAGGGGGGGGGGACAAAACAAAAGTTTAAAAAGTACTTACTTCACTTGTTTGGAGGATCGTAAACTTTGGCAGCTTAGTCTTTGAACTGGCTGCACTGGGTTTTCCATCCAACAATGATCCGAATGACAGATTCCCAAAGCTGTTTTCAAATTCGATTGATGGTTTCAATGCTGGCGAGATGTCCGGTGCCTGGTCCTGGCCATCCATGGGCCTTACATATGCTGTTGGCTTTTGCTGCCCCATGCTTGATTTGCAGTAAAGCCCCGGTGGGAAGTTTTGAACTGAAAGGCCACTGCTGGGAGCTAATAAAGAAGAAGCAACTAGGGGAGACCCAGGTGCTTGCACTGTAAATTCAGATTCTTCTGGTGAGTTGGATTCAGAGATTTCTTTGAAGGCATCATCTCCACTGGACTTGGAGCTACTGTCTTCCTTTGCAGATGGAGCCGATTCTTCAACTACCCCAACTGGAGGCTGTTCCGCTGGGTAGACAAAGAAGTCTTCCAATCTAGCTTGAGAAGGGTCCTGTGTCAAAGTCTGCATCTTGTTTGGTTGATTACTGACCTGGCTTGTCGGTACAGTGCTAGGGTTATGACTGTCTCGTGGCCACTCCACTTTCGATTTTCTGTTGCTGTGTATTAGAGTTGAATTCAGTATCACGACAGAAGGTGGAGGCATTGGTGCTGAAGGGTGGGTATTATCTTGATGGGGTGGAATCATTCGGTTCTTTTGCTCTGGAAAAAAGCTCGGTTCATTTTTGTTGACAGGAATCTGGGGCACAGAATTCTTTGGGATTCCCACTAGATGATTCTGATTAGAATGGTTAGTTAGCAAATCCTTCATTTCATCATAGTTTCCAAGCGTGTTCTGGACTCGGTTGGCAAGTGCATCACCTTTGTTTGTCTAAAATAACAAAAAGATGGGGGTGGGAGGAGAGAGAATGAATAGGTTTGTGTTTCCTAATGTTAATGTTTCAAACAGATGCCTTAAGTAGACTAACATATAGGGTTCTTTAAAATTGTCACACTGTCATATAATTCATACTTTATATGTGCTATGTAAGAAAAAAATCAATAATGCTATTGAAAGGGCCTCTTGGAATGAGGGGGTATGATTATCATTTGTGTACTCCCTGGCCTATCCTTAAACATGCAGGTTGGAGGAATGTTTTAAATTACATAGTTTATTAACTTTATTAGAAAAATAACTTATTTTAGGTAAAATGAGTTAAATTGCTACAATCTACAAAATGAACAAGTTTTGCTTACTAACTATTAAAATTGGAATGAAATGTTTGACATATATTTTCACACATTAGCCTTCACACTACATTATACCATGGAAAAAGCTTAGCCCACTAGATAAGGAAGTCAGTTAAATTGTGCTATCATAACTAGTCTAAGTTTAGAAAAGACATGGGATTAAACAACATCTAATTGAACTAACTTATGACTAAAGTGAATCTAATTCCTTTTAATCAAAGAACTGTATAAATTATGGGTGTCTGCCTACATATTCTGAGGGCAACTGTGTTTACATAGTGATGATTCATACTCGTTTACTTTGAAATGGTACAATTGTTCATCAACAGTGACTCAAGCTCTCCTGTGTCTCCAACGATTTAGAAAAATGTATTCAAGTATTAAACTGTTGTGGAAGTAACTCAAAACAAAATCATCTTTTCAAACTGATGCTAGCCTAACGTGGGAGTTACAGAGGCAACCAAATCACTCTATGGACATCGACATACAAGCTACATCATCCCCTGTGGTATATGTTAATCCTATTAAAATGGCTGTGATTGTTTTTATAATAATTAAGCTCCTAAAGGGTTTTTGCAATATAGAATGCAAAGCTTTCAACTAAAAAATGGTGGGTAGCTGTATACTTGGAAATGACTTTAATGGATGCTCAGATGTTCATCCTTGAAAATGATACCTATTATCTCTTTACATGAGGTTATCAAAACAAACTGCTGAATTCAGAAGGGCAGAAGACTTCTTGATACCTAGGCTATATGATCTTGGCCCAAGATGTTGTAGTAAAAGAAGGTTACCAGTATACAAATAGGCATCTGGAAACTGGGCCACTAGATGGGGAAGACATCACCCTATGTGGCCTTCAGGTGCCAGGAGCCACAGGCACATTCTCCATGCACGGGAGGGGGTAACCATCTCTCCACTGTTACACTCTCCATTGAAGATAGCTGTTCAACATCTAATGTTTCTCATGTGCCCTTAGCATAGTCCAGTCTCCTAGTGTACACTGGGAGTATACCTGTCCAAACCTGGTATCTCAGTCTACACCTAGGTTGTATGACTGTGTGCTGTTCTGTCTGTGAAGACAGGAGAGTATGCAGATGGATAGAGAGTGAAGTGCCAGAAATGGATGAAATCACTCAGAGAAAGAAAATGTAAAATGAAAAGACCAGGCTCTGGAGAGAACCTTGGGGAACATCAATTTTTAAGAGACTGGGAGAGGAAGAGGAGACAGCAAAGGGTACCAAGAAGAAACAATCAGCGAGAGAATCAAGGCAGAAACTTTGACCTCCTTATTAGCAAAATCTCCATATATTATAGAAAACATTTAACTCTGCCATGAGTGAAATCATATAAGACACTTCTAAAGAAATGAGGGCAGTTAGAGAAATATGAATTTCAAAGATTAAGTAAAAGCATATAAAATATATGCTAAGGGAGTTCTGGGGGGCTGGGAATGTTTATATATATATAGTATATACATATATATAATACATAATATATACATACATATACACATATATATGCCAATTTTAGTTTGCTTATCCTCTAGAACATCTTATATTGCATCATATGTAACCTTGGTGCTGAAGTAGTAATTACACAATTAACATTCCATATAATCCTCAGCTGAATAATCACTTCATTTTGGGAAGTACATTTGAAAGACATATTTTAAATCCATAGGTTGGTAGAAATCACTTTTATTCCGTAAAAGCTCCTAGGTTTGTCACTGAAATGGCAGAAATTACTTTTTAGCAAAGACAAGAATAAATTCTTTGTATACTATGATCCCCTTCAAATGAATTGCACAATGAACCATTTGGGCAGCTGCCAAAATCAGTCTCTCTCTTCAATCCCTAAATTTAAAAAAAAGAAATTTCATGGTGGTGAGGGGACCAGCAACAATTTGATGCAAACTTGAAATATCTACAGGGTTGTTCTGACCCCTCCAGAATATTACCTTGCGTCAGATGATTGCGTAATGAACACAGATACTTGTCTCTATTCAAGGATCAGATCGAGCAAATAGGTAAACAATACCACTTCATTTCCCTTTTGAAATGTCTGCATTAGCTGGCTGTCATTGAAACTGAGTTCTACAGAATCAGAACCTTGTCCCCGGGTGTCACAGAGACCACCACGATGAACAGCACAATACTCTGAAAAGTCATTCTACCCTCTCTAGGTCAATGACAGCAGGAACTATGAGTCACCAGGCTTGTTTGACTGTAAGCACGCTAGTCACACTCCTGTTCTTATTTCAGCAGTAAATAGAAGAGGCATGGTCATATTGTCCTCAGTAGGGAGAACCTTACCTAGTTTGTGATGCTTCTTCATTTACATTGACTGTTATAATTATCTAGAGTTCTGATGCATGTTCAGGTATTTTTCCCCCCACATCTAGGTTTTAAAACAACGCTTGAAATTAAGAGAAGTTCTAAACCATCCAATGTCTAAAACCCTGTCTATGTGAATAAAATTAGGGAAAAAATGAAATTTCTCTGAGTATTTCTACAAAATCAACCTCCTATTACATGCTATACAATACAGTTGTGATGACTTTCTCTGAATAAAACTATAAACTCTTAAAGATCAGAGACCACTTTTTATTCATCTTTCTATACCAAAGACTTAGAACTATTTCTGATGCATATTCAATACTTAGTAAATTTTTGCTGAATTGAACAGAATCGAATTGTAACTCATACCCTGCCTAATAGTTTGCAATGGCTTGGAATAATAGGTACATAAATAGAAAGGCAACATTCTGGCTAACTTGGTTACTATGACTGAATGTTAAATTAAACTGTGAGCTTCCTGGCACCTAAGGCAAAAAGGAAAAGCTCATAGGTTATAGAATTCTCTCTGTCAGGTGGAAGGAAGCATATCTGAATTCATTACATAAGACAAATGGTTGCCTGATACTGAAATATGGAAAGGAATTCTTTTCCTTGATTTGTTTACAAGAACTTTTGAACAATCAAATGATTTTTTTCAGCACCAAGTTTCCAGAAGATGCAGATATTCTTCATGTGACTTTTTCTTGTGATGACTAAGAAGTGAGAGCATCATATTAAAGTCTAACTCAGTAGAGGCAATGACTGCATGTTGATTTAGGGGACTAGGCTAATAAGGATCCAGGCGAGCAGCTTTCTTGTGCACTAATACCATAGGGGTGGAGCTGTGGTAGCCGGGAGGAATGGAGGAATGGCATCTCCCTTAGACTAGCTTCCTTATCCACCAATTGTCTCAGATGGGCTTCTGACAGAAACTGCACAGCAGACAGTTCAAGGTTGAGATCACTGATGACACTTTCTGAGTTGCTGATTGAAGGAGGATCCATGTGCTTTGCATAAGGAACATGCTGTAGCTATAAGGAATCACTGTGGCCATTCTTAAGACAATACCAGCAAAATGAAAGCACTTCTGAGGCAGGGTGAGGCATAGGGGACACACAGACACATAGTCTTCACAAGTCCACCATTCAACAATCGCCAATGATTAATAGTCTAGTCCAGCTTGCCAAAGTGAATTCTCTGCCTTCTTACCACTGGAAATAGGTAACAGTCAACCAGTTTTTTATTTACAAAGATGTAGCTATGAGAGACACTGGATAGAAAACCAAATGGGGGTTGAAATACAGTTATATACACCTACAGCAACTTCTGATTCACACTAAGTGTTCTTATTCACCCTCCAGAGTCTGAGTAATCCTATTAAGAAGCAAAGCATTCTTGGCAGTCTTGATCGAACATTATAAACATGGAAAAATGAAATTTCAATCAATTATAGGCTTCTTTCAATTTGGCCCATTCTTTACTTCCCGTTCTAGATAATTGGTTGATTCCTTAAAGGTAACCTCTGTAGCCATTATTTTCTAAGTAATCACAATTTCTCTATTATCAAGGAAATGCATTTCCCAAGTATTTTCAGGCATAAATTACATGTCTGGTTTGTGGCTCATGACTAACAGCACGCCTTCATTTACGCATTTTGCCTCTCATTGCTTCAACAAATACAAACTTCCCTAGCTTTGCTTCTAATGCTATCTACAAATCAGTAGTATAATTTCATTACAAGACTAATGTGCTAAGAGGCTAGTGTACCATAGTCTTTTTAATAAAAGTAGCAAAATAATTTAGTTTTGAAGTTCATTTTTTTCTTTCATATTATTATGGTTAAAGCATATGATTTAGTAATTCTTTTTTCTAATTCTAATATTTTTACAGTTAATCTCCCTAAACTGTCAATTGCTATTTCTTTTTTTAACTATAATATGATAATACCTTGAATTTGTATAGCACTCTACAGATCTCAAAGCTAGGTTTCCCAGATTGTTTTATTTGTTCCTCACAATAGCACTATGAGTCAGCAAAATAGCCTTTGCCACCACCTGACCTCTACCTGCCATAACACAAATGACCATGTGTCAACCACTTAGACCTCTTTTCACCTCAGTGTCCTCATTCTTGTTGAGCTGCAAAGAGCTAGACAATGTTATAATTGTTAATTATTATGATTCACACAAGAGAGGAGGAAACTATGAGTCAAGGCAAGAAATTTCTTCTCCACAGCCACCCAGGAAGTAAGTTTATCAAGTCTTTTTACTTCCTATCAGAGATAAACAACCTCCTGTTACAGAACCAGAATCACCCAGACCTGGGTGAAAGTCTGGATTCACTATGTACAAAATATGAAGGTGCAGAGAAGCTTCCCCATTTCTCTGAGCTAAAATTCCTCATGGGAAACTTGGAGAAAATGCATACTCCAGTTGTAAGTATAAAATGAGCAAATGTATAAAGCCCTAGCTCAATGCCTGGCATAAAACAGGCACTTAGTACATGGTGGTCCCTCACCAGTCTACCCACACTAACCTAGATACATCAAATGCCTCCATATTTCTCAGGCATTTTTGAAGACATCCTTCTCCACAGCACAAATTCAAATTTGAATGTTACAAGCTATAAAGGCAGCCCCAGTGAGAAGTTCCCTACCACCAATCAAATCTGGGGGTGGACAACTTTCTTTCCAGTCTGAGAGTGGTTGAGGTGAAGCAAAAAAGGGAAAGAAATCAGTCAGAAACATGAAAGATCACCATTTTTTCTCTCTGCTAAGAAAGAGTAGTAGGTCCTAAGGACCAGCATTCACTTTGACTAGTTTATGATCCACTGAATCCTGATCCACCACCAGGAATTGAGATTTTTAATCTGGTAACCCTCAGAGAAGAGTTGTGGTACATACTCATTCCTGCCAGTGGACTGTGAATCAGCTCTAGGACGCCCATTGCCACCACCATGTCCAGACATGCCATATGTGTCCTACTCAGTCTTGGTCTGGGGAACCTTTGGAGGTGCATATCAGTTGTAGTATCATAATATAGGAGGAAAGCAGAGCATACTTCTTAGTGATCCCCCAGAGAACCATGCACATGGACACAGTGCAAAATAACCACCGATCATCAAAGCAAGGATGAAAGGGAAGGAACTACTAAGTCACCAACTGTTAGCTTTACTCCTTCCTGTCATAGTTTTCTCTCAAGAACAAAGGCTCCCCATCAAGAAGCACAAAGGCAACAAGCTACTAATCACAAAGCAGGCCAGGCACTGCACTAGACGAAACCTTCTCATTTTATCTCTACGTGATGTACCCTTCAGTATCAAGCTAGATGACTTTTAAAAACTTTTTGACAAGATTGATAACAGGCTTTTTTGACTGCATAATCGAAAATACACTACTAACAACTAAAACTTAATATGCATCTATATTGCAGGCCTTGTTAAGAGACAATATTAACCATAAAGGTATAAAACCATTTCACCATGACTTAAAATTATGAAGGGAGAATAAATCAAGGTTTTCACCTCAATAGTTATGGATGAGATGGATATTAAAACTTAAGAAAATTCATTCGATATGCTGTAATGGTATACAATAATTGAAAGTAAATAAATAAATACATACATACATTTTTAAAAAGAACAAAAATCCTTTGAGTACAACTTATTCTAACCCATCCAAATATAAGATTTTTTTTTTTTGAGAGATTTTCACTGTAGGGCGCGTGCGCTCGCCAGACAGACAGAGAGAGACATAGAGACAGAAAGCGAGAAATCACCCCCCAGGGGGGATGGTCACGCCGCAATCCCTTCTCCTCCATTCTCCTCTCGGGATCTTGGGCACGCACGCACACGCGCCCGGCGTGAGTTTTAAGCCACCGGGTCCGGGACACGAACTGCGGTCGACTACGTGGGAGTCCAGCAACATAGCCATTACGCTAACTGCTGGTTCCCAAGATTTAAAATCCATCTGATTGTTCCTTTTTTCACCTTGAGAAGGAATGAAGTGCTTGCCATCCTCTGTCCAGAAAATGGAGGCCATGGCTTCCTGCTCTCTCCCAGTCTTCTTCACATGCTATGCTCTCAGTTTAATATTGAGTTGCTATCTTCCTGGATCATGATTCTTCATCTGCACTGCACCTTGAATTTTTTTTTTCTCTATTTAGCATCACCTCTCTCTCCTGTTTCTTCCACCTTCTCCTCCATTGATGGTGGTTTCTTTCTTTCCATCAATCTCCAAACAGGCTCATATTTTCCCCCACCTCTCTCTCTCTCTCTCTAACTCTCTCTCTCTCTCTCTTTCTCTCTCTCTCTCTCTCTCTCTCTCTCTCTCACACACACACACACACACACACACACACACACACGCTTCCCTCCATATAATTGCTGCCTTTAATTTCTAACTTGTCTATATTCCTTCCTTCCTCCATGTAAAACTTCTCTTCAAGGTCAAGTCTACATTGACCACTTCTCTTTCTTTACTTAACCACTTCCCATTTACTCTCCACTCCCTGGCAGTTGGCTTCCCACAATGACCACCACCATCAGCAAATAAAACGACTCTCCTTAAGGTCACCAATCACCCTTTAACTGTCAAATCCAACAGCCACTTTATAGTCCTCACCTTTCCTGAACTCTCTGAGGCATGTAACTAGCAAATCCTTTCTCTATAAAATCTTTTGTTCCTTTAATTTCTATTAAATATTTCTTTACTAGTTCTCCTTTTACTTCTGTTCATTTCTTTTTTAGTTTCCTATCTTGGTCTCTGCTTTCATTCCCTCTTTTATCCTTTCAATATTTCTACTCTCTTTGTCCCTCTTCTTACTCTGTAATTAGACTCAATGATGGTATTAATCCTCACAGCTTCCACTGTCACTTACATGATGATAACAGCCAAATTCCTATTTTGACTACTCTTAGGAGTTCCAGATGCATATACCTAATGTCTGGACATTGCTCCCTTGATATCCCACTGTCATCTCAAATCTAACATGCTCAAAACTAAATTGGTCATTGTTTCTCTATAAGCACCAACTCTGTTCTTCTCCTGAATACCTTGATAATGATACCACTATCCTTTCAAATCAAAAGCTCAAGAAGTGCTCATTCCTATCCCATATTCCTCATACCTAACCAGACATCCAGTCTCCTCATTTCAACTTCCTTGCTCTACCTTAAGTCCTTCCTGCTCCTCTTATTAACTATAATATTGTCTTTATATTCTTCTAGTTTCTCCTCCCTTCAGCCCACTCCCCGCAGTGTCCAACATCATCTCTCTAAATTTTATGTCTGCCTTTCCCATGCAATAACTTAAAAACTTGAAATGAGGTCTCTTCATATACAGAATTGCATTCACACTCCTTGGAATTATGTATAAAGTTTTTACTGCTCCTTTTCCTGCCCATCTGTCTAACAATCCCCAAGCAGTCAGGACATCACTGGTTCATGGTCATCTCTGCCATTGGATTAGAGGTCCTTGAAGATAGGGAATATTTTATTCCTCTCTGTGAACTAGTCTAAGATAGTGACTGACACACAGTGGGCCTCCAATAAATGTCAAATTAGTCATATATCTGAGTATGCATACTCATAAGTAGTATATAGATTGAACCAGCTAAGCAGGAAAAAAATACTTTTTTATGGATTATACTATTGCTGACAGACTGAAATCCAGTAGTAGTTGTATGACTAAGTCTATTTTTCAGGCTTACCAGACCTGGATGGTACCTGAATGTCTGAATCAACAATTGTGTACTTGTTCTGGACAGGACAGAAAGGCTCTGGTCTCATTAGCCACTGATCCAAACAGTTTATTATTCTTTTCCTCAAAATGGTATTTGGCCCTATGCTGCCCTCATGAAAAATTTCTGATTCCCAAAGTCACTGTCCCTTAAATGGTGCACTTCTAAAATCACAACTCTTGAAAATGTTCTCTATTGTTGTTTTATTTGTTACATCATTTTTGTTTTCATTACAGAAAATTACTCTGCTACTAAATTTCAATAAAACCCAACCACTGCCTGCAATTCAATAAGATTCTTCCATCATAATCTCTTTTCAGTTGCCTCCAATCTCCACCCCAAATAGAAAGTTTAGAGGCAGTCATTGTAAAATCAATACTTCAGACGTAGCAGTCTAATCATTATTGGAGCTACACAGTAACCAGAATATCACTAGAAAATCAACCTGCCTACACTACCCACTCTGGTTGAGGCAATCTCCTAAACTATGATTATTAACTATCAGGAAAAAATGATTGGCTTTTTTTTAATCCTAGAACAGTGATTTTCAAAGAGCACTCAAATCACTGAACAGCTGCTAACAACTTCATATGGAAAAGGAAAGCAGTGGCCTTGCAATGGATGGCACTGATGGGAACAGAAAGAGACAGATCTGTTGACATTCTGAAGAAGTCTTCAGGGCTGCCTTGCTGACAGTCAAAGCAATAGAAAGTGTCAAGCGGGTATTCCTTGCTCTAGGAGTCCTTGGGTAGTAAGGGACTCCTTGGAGACAGGAAGTCATACAAGTTTCTTTCAAATCTTACAGTACTCCCCAAAGAAGGAATGTATCTCTGAAGACTTCCTCAGAAACTTGCAATTGCCCCAAATACAGTGTGTGTACATATTTCACTTGTAAAATACATTCTCCTGGAAATGACTTGGGTGCTTTAAAAATAAGTGTTCATTAATGAGTTCAAAATGTAACAAGCAACTATTTTCCAGAAAGATAAATTACATACATATTCAGCTACCTTGTAGGGCTCCCCAAAAAGATCAAAGCCTGAAGAAAAGAGATCGTCTTCTTGCTGGACTTCTTGATTCCTCCGCTCCCATTCCCTTTTTTTAAGTGCACTACGGTCTTGTTCATAGTGACTGGTATGAAAAGGAAAAAAATGAAAGGAGAAAAAAATTAGTCACGTAAATAATTTAGATCTTCCTTGTTATCAATAAGAAGGAGGAGGAAAAAACAAAAAACTTCAAGTCAATGCTACCTAAGTTGCTCCTGCATAAAGAATCCTTTTCTTTACCCAGCTGAGTTTAAGATCCTGACTGGATCTTCAGAATAAAGAAGAAAACAGAAACTTGTCTATTAGAAATTGTACTCAGGATCATGCAAGAATTGCAGATTCCTCTTCCCTTGTCCTTGTTCGATTATTACAAGTGATGGTATACTCCCCCAAAGTCAGTCCACCGTGCAGAAAGTTCCTGAAAGTTATATTGTATTGCCAACTTCCCAGGGCTGAGATTCCACAGATGCTACAAAGTCCTAAGGGAAACGAATCACCAAAGTATAGAAATACAGATAAACTTCAATTCTTTCCTGAGTCCATAGCCAGAATTAGCCTGTTTTAATGAAATCACTTGTTAGTTAAAGGGTATTTTTGGACGTACACACACACACACATACACACATACAACTGAATCACCCACACTCCTTTTTGTTTGATGGTGGTTGTTTGGTCTTCCTAGTTTGTTTCAAAGATGGCTAGAAACCTTTGTGGGAAACTCCTCGCATAGGAAGGATTCTGGCTTGAATAACATAGTACCAAGGATGAAAGAATAGGTGTTGAAAGCCTTTAGGGAACCAGCAGGTAGCGTAATGGCTATGTCTATGGACTCCCACGTAGTGGACCACGGTTTGCATCCCGGTGGCTTAAAACTCACACCGGGCGTGTGTGCGTGCATGCCCAAGATCCCAAGAGGAGAATGGAGGAGAAGGGATTGCGGTGTGACCATCCCCCCTGGGGGGTGATTTCTCACTTTCTGTCTCTATGGCTCTCTCTGTCTGTCTGGCGAGCACCCTATAGCGAAAACCTCTCCAAAAAAAAAGAAAAAAGAAAGCCTTTAGTGACCTTAATACACAAATGTTTTATGAAAACTAAGTAACTCTGTGGCGCTCCCCTCATTGCATTTCAGGCCTTCCCACTGGAGCACCAAAAGCTTCAGACAACACTTAAGATGTATTCTGGGCACCTGCGTTTCATAAAACGGAATGCTCTCTTAGTAAAAAACAATCATTTTTCATCACTTGTGAATGTGCAAATTAAACTGTAATCTGTAAATCTTAAGAGTATTTTATTTTGTTCATTGGGTTTTTTCCTGCTTTAGTGTTAAACTTACCCAAAATGAGAACATATATGCTGGGCAAATTTAAATTATATAAAGGTATGTAAAATACCCAGCAGTTACTGTAGAACTTTTGGTTTCACTCCCCATGTTAATATAACCACATTAAGATTTAATTAGATCATTGTCATGCAAATGAACATAATAGCTAAAAGAATTACAAGAGATATACTGATATAAAGGTACACTAGACAGGTTTTGAATACATTCCAAATCTTAATGCCTAACATTGGTAAGCTAGTTTGCTCATGAGTATCATAATTTTAATTTACAAAAAAAGAACACAAAGCATGAACTATCTATGAGGCTTAACTAAATGTTGATATACATGGAGTATAGGATGCCACTACACTTAATCATCCCCTTTCTCCACAGGAATCCTTGAACCATCAAATTTAAAGTGACTTCGATAGCCTTATCTTCTATATAAACATCACTCATTTCTCCTTTTTAAAATAGTGGCAACATGTTTAGGGTGTCTAAATACACATTACACTTTCATAATGCAAACAGTACTAGATATGCACAAGCTTGTTGGGCCACTCACAAGGATGCTTGGCAAATTTTATCAACATCTGGAAAAAGCAAAGGAAACCTCCAGAGCCCTAGCCAAAGCCTAGGCCCCACATCAAGGCTCAGCCTGGTCAGGAAGGATGCCGAGTCAACATACAGGAAGTCAATTTATTATCTGTAGTCTCAGCTGCTTTCTGCAGGTATTAGGTTTTCTAGCCTCATCCTTCATTTCCACTCCCAAGTTGAGATCAGAAGACCGCCAGAATAGTTCCTGTGTGTCCCAGTGTCTTCGCGTTAGAGGCTGACATGGATCAACCAGGCATGGTAATACCTTCAGTCCACTTGGCATAGAACTTGACACTCTACCTCAATGCCACATACTGGCTCTGTGTCACCCAAGCCCAGTGATTTGGCAAAATGTAAGAAAGATCGAGTGTCAGGGGTGGAGTAACAATTTAAAGCAATATTTACTGGGGGCAGGGGAAGAGTTGTTACAAAGGAGAAAAAGACACTTAATGTTTTTGCCTTCCATAGCAGGTGATTATCCACACACAAACAAGAACCAAAGTCTCCTGCCTCTGAGTAATGCAAACAAGATGTCAGTTTTCTAGCTATCTGTTCATTTTTTGCACCTGACAGTTGTGAATGACAGGCCCATAGATCACATTTAATTCTCCCATGAAGAGAACTGAAGTGCTTTGGTCTCTTGGCTTTGCTCACTGCCTTCCTTCTCCTCTGAGGGAAAGATATAATTAAAATCCTGAAGGAAAAAAGGAGGAGAAGAAAAGGAAGTATGCTTCTACTTGTGTGCCAACCCTTCGAGCGGCCAGTAGTAAGGGCACTTTGGGTGCTTTAGATGGGGCTTTCATTTGTTAGGAGGCTCTTGGCTACATTTTGCATCAGTTCATTAGCTACCAAATTCCAGACACAAATTTGAATAGCAGATTGAGTATGCACACGGGTGTTATCTGTTGCAAGCAAAACTGCCTGCTGCATTTTTTAACACATCTAACAAAGAACAGTTAATTCTCATATCTCTGGAGAAAATGAATTTAATCTCCACAGAGTTCCACTGCTCTTGGAAGGCAACCAAACATCTCCAACTTTTTCCTCCCTCGCTCAGCATGGCATTGTGTTGAAAGCTTCACACGGTGAGGTCTAATGAGGAATGAACTACAGGGAGACGAGGCTTTCACTGTATAACGTCACTGATTTCTGACTGCAACCAACATTACTAATTTGAAGCACCAGCTAATTAAAACCACAGCTATGTATTTAGCCTCTTGTTATACCTACTGCAGTTTATAATTATGAGGACCTCTTTATCTACTCAATTAAAGTTCTTATAATTCAGGCAGGTTGTGTTTGAACCTGTGAGCCCTGCAGAGGCCGCAGGAAAGCATATGTCTGTCCCCTGATGATTTGATGTAGCTTTATACTCCCAGGCTTGTTTTCTAAAGAAAAACAGGGCTCCATAGCTCACAAAGAAACGCTCAAGCCAGAAACTTGGACTAATCATCATATTACTGGTCTGAACAGTCCAAGTCTATTCACAGAGATGAGGATAGGATGAATTGGTCCTATCAGTATGAATATCCACTTTCATAATCAGAAATTGTGCCCAAATGCTCAACTCAAGAGCTCGCCACTCTTCATAAGTTAGGATGTTTTCCCAACTTTTTCTCCTGAATACAGTGAAATTTGTCACATTACAATGATATAAAAAGCACTGACCATTCAAACCCAAATTTGCGCTTAATTAACCAAGGCCTTTGGTTTCTCTCTATAGCCTGTCTTTTCGAAATTGCTGCTTCACTGCCATTCCCACTGCTGATAGGAAAGCGAGAAAGCAGAATCATTTAACTACTCTGTTGATCACTCTGATGCAAGGTGTAATGGTGAGAAGCTTCTGTCATGGGGCTTTTCTATTATTAGCTTTGATTTTACTGACATTGCTTTTCTGACCTTCAATAACAGAGACACTGCCCCTGTTTACACAGGAGGGAACTATGGTCCTCCAAAAATGAGGGTAGCTACCCCAAGCCTTCATCAAGTTAGTGGCAAAGGAATAATTGAACCGCTGTCTCTTCCATCTTCAAGTTTAGGCCATTTCTTCTCCTCATCCTCTTCAGACACTCACCTATATTCATCCTTTAACCTGATCTTGTACTCAGTAATTAGAAATCCCAGGTACCTTCATGGAGCAATATGATCCAAGACACATGCACCTTCACTAAGATCTAGAAAGTTCAATTATGACATCTTCATTAGTTCACAGTGGTAGCCCATGTGTGCTAACAAAACCAGAAAGTCTTTTAGCACAGAGACTGTTAAAGCAGGAAGAGACTTGAGCAATCATCTGGTTGTGGTGCCCTCATTTTACAGATGAGGAAATTGAACTAAAAAAGGTAATGGACTTCACAGCAGGTCTGTAGCAGACTTAGGAGGCTGGCACCCGGGTCTTCCCATTCCCACTCCCAAACTAGCTCTCTTCCCAGGACCTGTGGTGTGTCCCTTTGGTCTCCTGCATTTCTATAGTACTCCAGAAGAAATATGAGCCTCATTTGCACCCCATTGGTCAACTATCCTCAAGACTGCATTTTACTAGATATTGCCAGTAGGAAAGAACTTCAAGAATTTAATTTGAACTTGATTGTATGAAAACCATTAGTTTTCTTATATCAAAATGTATAGACCCTAAGGTGATTGTAAAAATTTACTGCATCTGTGTGGCTGGGAGAGGGAGAGTGAAAACCAGTTTAAGTCCATTTGATTTGTATATTTCATGAAGCTTAATAATCATTGTTTACCTAATCTGGTTATTTTACAAAGCCGCGTGGGGAAACATTTACAAAATATTGATGTTTTTAAATGACAAGCATGTTTTTTAAATGTTGCTAACTAATACAGGATTTACCATAGTAATGATATACATGAAGGTGAATCACTTAACCTCATTTGTTTTCTAGTCCAACTGTAGTAAACACCTCTATTTTGGCTAATATCTTCATAAAAGCATAAAAATCCATATTTAATTCACCCAAGGGACAAATAGCAGCTTTCTGTCCTTTTTCTACCAGCTAGTGTAAATGGTAGAGAAACAGGGATTCACTACTATATAACTCACTCCCTATGGTTCTCCTGAATGAATAGGTGCCTTCTATACAATTTTTGGATAGTTTTTTTTTTTTTACATGTTCTAGAGCTCCGGTATTTTTTTTTTTTTCAGTATTAGGCCTATTTTGAACCTGGCACTGATTTACTCTCTACATTACTTGTATTTGTTAAGCAAAAAGAAAAAAAAAAAGAAGCAAAATATATAAGAAAAAAGAAATGGAAAATTATTTGTTGATGATAACATGTATGGTAATATCTTTGATTGACCCAATATACAGTTTATTCTAGATGGAAAAAATCTCATTTTGTATATTGCAATGAAGTAAAATGAATGAATATAAATAAAATTTAAAAGAAAACAAAAAATTCTCTGCTATCCAACACCTTCAATGCCAAGTTCTGTAACTATTTTCTCTGCTAATATCCATGAGCACCTAAACGTAAAGTGCAAAATTCAAAACTATGAAAAAGTTGAAAAAGAGGACAGAAATATTTTAAAGATATGGTGAACAAACAAGGGAACTGCTATGGTTTGAATATGCCCCAAAAAATTTGTGTTGAGATTTGGTTTGTCATTGTAATGGGTTCAAGAGGGTGCAAACTTAATCTGAATACAGTGTGGATATTTACTGTAGACATCTGACAGTCACCTATCTTGCCATTCTAGTTTCTTTACGTCTTGGGAAAATGTAACAGTTTATTCGTATGATTCTCTTATTTCTGTTTTTTGAAATGATGTAGATATTGATACTTCCATAAGTCCTGGTGGAAACAAGCTTAGTGTTCCAATGGAAGGGTACCTGGGAGCTACCTCATTCCCCCCACTTCTGAAAATCAAAGCAAAGATATAGTACATGAGAAAGCCTATCTACTCATCCTCTAGTGAAGTCAGGCTTTTATAGGCTGTTTGCTCCACAAAAAAATTATAGCAAAATTTCATGATTGCTGAGGTCAGAAGTCTTTCTAATAGCAGACTGGAGTTAAGCATATTTCATTAGATATTCTTTGAAAATTTCTTCTCTATAGACTCAAGTATGATTTTTGCAATAGAGGCACTAAACTGATCAATTTCTGAACTTGATTCATAGATTAATAGTGATCTGAGTTTTAAAATAATAACGTTCAGATGCAAAATATTTCTAAATATTTGTTCTACAACCTGGTTTTCAATTTTGGCTGCCCATGGGAATCATCAGGAAAGATTTCATAAATGCCCGTACCCAGGACATATGTTAGCTCAACTATATCAGAATCTCTGAAGGTAAGTTCCAAATATTTTATATATGAGAGGACTTCAAAAAGTTCATGAAAAATGTAATTAAAATATGGATATATTATGGTGCAATTTTTTAGAGTCCATCCATAATTTTTTTTAACACACAACTTCCATTAACTTCTTAAAGACTCTGATTTAAAAATCTGTTCTTTGCACGTAATAAAATAATTCAGAGATAAATGTCTTTATTTGATCCCTTTGGGAATGTCTAAATCTTGATGGACTTAACCTGAAAAGACTGCTTAACTCTTAATTACAGAAAGATAAATCAAGGCACCTTTAGGGAACTGATATAATTTACTATGCAGAAATATACATTGTTCATATACTGTTAGGAGAAATGCTTTGAAAGTGAAAGCAGTTATTATAAGAATAGATTTGTCATGTGGAAGAACAACAGTAACACTAATAGCTACTATCTGTTGATTCCCTTGCTCCATGCCAGGCACTATTCTAGGCATTATATGAGTATTATATTATTTAATTTTCACAAAAACTCTGAAGAGGTTCTATCATCCTCACTTTGCAGATAAGGAAACTTAGACATGAGACATGGGGAAGTTAACATGTACAACATTATATAGTTAGTAAATAGTGCAAAGAGAATAACTACTTGGGGCTGTCAGAATCCAGAGGTGACCGTCTGAGTTAAAAAGGTGTTGGTCATCCTTGCAGAAGCAAAGGGCACTCACAGAGAAGCACATCCATGGATTTAAGCTCTCTTCATATGATAGGCATGGTACAGTTGATCAAGGAGGGATGGCTAAAACCTGAATTCACTGCAGAAAACCTTGGTCTTCATAAGGGGCTCTTGGAGCATGGTATAGATTTTTCTCAGAACAGCAAGCACAGGTAGACACTCGAATGGATATTGATAATAAAACGTATTGTAAGATTGCACTGAAACTCATTTTTAGAGGACTCCATTTCAATGGAAATGCCACTTTTATATAGAATAGTCATGACTCTAGAAACCCAAAGGTTCTCATCTGCCTGCAGTAGTACTCAGCATGTAGAAAACTGTTAAAATGTACTCTAAAAGCAGTCCCTTCAGTGAAATTAAATTCTTTTGTCCTCACACAATATAACTGCTAGGAGATATGATCCAATGTCTCTGACTGCTTGAGAGGGGTGTCTGTCTCCCCAACAGGTGTTACTTCTCTCCTCTCCTAGGCAGCTTACAGTGTATTGTATCAGGTGTCTCTTTACAACTATGTGACTCATAGCCTTCATCTTCTTCAAGCTAATGTCAAGCATTCACTCCTCCCCATACCCCACCACTACAAGATATCCAAGGACCCCAGAGTTTCTTTTCTGCTCTGGTGATATTTTGTTAGGTTATATGTCTGATTTCCATTTTTATATAAGATCATTTGAAAATAACTTTAGTTCTGACCTCTTCATTAAAAATGAGACTTCAGGGACCAGCAGTTAGCGTAATGGCTATGTCACTGGACTCCCACGTAGTTGACCGCAGTTCGAGTCCCAGACCCAGTGGCTTAAAACTCACACCGGGCATGAGGAGGAGAAGGGATTGTGGCGTGGCCATCCCCCCTGGGGGGTGATTTCTCGCTTTCTATCTCTCTGTCTTTCTCTGTCTGTCTGGCAAGCGTACGTGCCCTATAGCAAAAACCTCTCCAAAAATAGAAAAAAAATGAGACTTTACAGGTATCAGCACTTGGTATAATGGCTATGTTGCTGGACTCCCATGTAGTTGACCACAGGCTGAGTCCCAAACCAGGTGGCTTAAACTCACACCAGGCATGTGTGCATGCGTGCATGCATACCCAAGATCCCAAGAGGAGAAAGGAAGAGAAGGGATTGTGGCATGGCCATCCCCCCCCCAGGGGGGGATTCCTCCCTTTCTGTCTCTCTGTCTCTCTCTCTGTCTTTCTGGAGAGCACACATGCCCTATAGCAAACCCCCCCCCCAAAAAAATGGAGACTTCACTATCACTCCTTATGGCTCATCAATAGCAGAAACATTGCAAGCACCTTGCATTCACCATGGCCAAACCAAAAAAGCTACTAGCAATTGTATGACTTAGGAAAAAAAAAAAAAAAAAAAAAAAACTTCCTGCATACTAGTAGTGATCTTGAATGGATACCACAAATCAAGGAAATATGAAATCAGATAATGAATATAGTAAATGTATTCATTTATATGTTTATAACTTGAATAGACTCAAAATGTAAACTGCATAAAAACCAAAATGAAAAAAAAAAAAAAAAATTTTCCCCTTCCCCATTTTCAGCATCCCATCTATTTCCCAC
>NW_006209177.1:2417307-2418996 GCF_000334495.1 Tupaia belangeri chinensis | reverse complement strand
TTGTCAGCATCCACTCTATTCCCCACTGCCAAGCAGAGGTAACAATTTTTATTATTGTCTTGTTTCTGCATGTATCTTCTAGCCTTTCTTCATGTACTCTTTAGTGCCAATTTGACCTTACCTTTTATTTCTCTTTTTTAAAAAAATTTGACAGAGGGTGTGTGCTTTCACCAGAGAGAGAAAAAGAAAAAGGGAAAAGAGAAAGCACTTCTCATGGGGAATGCTCATGTTATAATACCTTTTACTCCATCTCTCCCTCCTCTTGGGATTTTGGACACACACTCACACTTACCTTTTGTGTCTTTCAAGCTGCTGGATCTAAGACTTGAACCACGTGTTCGGCCTTGTGGGACCCAGTCACCTTAATCACCAAGTCCCTGACTGGCCCCAACACCTTATTTATCATTGTCTTTCTAAACTAATCAGAGTTGACTGTCATGCTGAGCTTTTAAGAGCTGCAAGATCTGAATCTAGATTTACTCCAAGGAAATGCAAGTATGTGTACCATAATCAGAACTGGTTCCATAGATCCATGCAAGAGAAGGCAGTAAAAAGCTCTGAGTATATGTGATGGCTCTAATGGTTTATTTGAATTTTGGCTTGAGGCAAGTCTCAGTCTAGAAAAATCTGTGCAGCTCAGGAGCAAAGGTCCATTCTCCCCTTCTCCTCCTCCTCCTCCTTCTTTCCTTTTCCTCTTCCCCTAGACTTTGGCCTGCTCTGGTGAAGCAGGCATGGTGCCCTGCCTGGCAGCCCAAGGTTTGGCCTGGCCCTCTGCTCTTGATGAGCCTTTGTCCTGTTCTAGCATCCCAGTATGTCCTGGCTTCATCCCATGTGCCACGTCCCAAGTTGCACACCAATCACTTCCGCAGCCAACCTCTACAAAGCAACTCTGTCTTTCCAATTAGGAAAAAGCCACCTGAAGTATTTCCTCTCTATGCCCATTAAATATCAGGAATTCTTTTCCAAGTCAAAGTCTTAATATAACCTTCTGGCTTCTCATAAATGACACTTTTAAAAGGTGTTTTATTTTCAGTTAGCTAAAAGCAAGGCAATCTCAATAACTACTTAATTTAAAACAATATTTTCTCAGAAACAGGATTCTTAATTACTTTTAAACTAAGGAAACGAATGCCCTTGAGGAGCAGTTTCTAATGGACGATTTTAAGCTGACTCTGTTTTCATGTCTCACCAACCTCTTTGATCCAAAAAACACTTACTGATTTTTACCCAGGGAAATTCCACTCTATAGAGTTCTGGCCTGAGCAGGAGATCAAGATAGCAGTGAAGACTCCCTTAGGTGGGCATAGTCTGCTTCTCCAGCCCTCTGCAAACTGTCATGACCTCAGGCTTGTTTACTCACATGAACCTATAGGTGCTACCTTCCCCTGGGTTATACTTCTTTTTTTGACTAAAATCAGGATAGCTCCCTGTTGTGAGTTTAATCATGTCCTCCTACCCAAATTCATATGTTGAAACCCTGACTCCCAGTACCCCAGCATGTAACTTCATTTGGAAACTATGTCACTGAAATGTAATTAGTTAAGATGTGGTCACACTGGAATAGGGTGGGATCCTTTTCTTATATAACTAGTGTCATTTTGAAAAGGGGAAATGTGAACACAGAGACACACACTCAGTGACAATGCCATGTGAGGGTGAAGGCAGAGATCAGGGTGATGCTTCTGTGAG
>NW_006209177.1:2392711-2417296 GCF_000334495.1 Tupaia belangeri chinensis | reverse complement strand
CGAGGATTGCCAATGGACTGCTAGAAATTGGAGTCAAACAGATTCCTCCACACAGCATCAGAAGGAACCAATCCTGAAAACACCTTGATCTCAGACCTCTTGTCTCCAGGACTGGGAGACATACATGTGTGCCATTAGAAATCCATCACTTCGTCATACTTCGTTACGGCAGCCCTAGCAAATGAATACACCCTCTGACTACAGCGCTGAGCCAGTTCATAATGAAAATGCCAGTCTCCTCCCAGTAAGTGTGGGTGATCTAGACCTTGGCATGCATCTTTTCACTCCATGTCACTTGCTCACCATTACTCTGCTTTCTACTCCAGCACACCTCTCCTTTGGCTTTCCAGCTCATTCTTCTTTCCTTTTTTCCTACTCTGTCTGAGAGAATGCGTGGGTGTTAAATGAAACTGTCACCAGAGAGGAATAACGCATTTCTGTTTCCCATTTATCTGGAAACGGGCCAAGCTCAGTGTTCAGCTCTCAATAAATGTTTTTTGACTGAACGAATGAACAAACGACAGGCAAACATATTTTTTCTGCCCAAGTTCAGTGACAAATGTTGACAAAGATATTAATTAATATATTAATTAATTTGTCTATTTAATCAACAAATGCTGCATGCCTACATCACACCAGGCACCATGTTTGGTGCTCATAAAAAGTAAGACATATTACGAGCTTTCGAGAAATTCATAGTCTGGAACAGGAGGCAAATCCACTGCAAAATAATTACAGCGTAGGGTAACACGGCTAGAATACATGTACCGAGTGCCACGGGAGAGCTCTCAGGTTGGCCTGGGGTGGGAAGCCAAATCAGGCAGCAGGGCTCTAGCAGGACCTTGAGCAGTGAAAGAGTTCACAATCAGCATGACAGCTAGTTCAAGTACATATGGACCAAGGGGCACAGACGATGGTCCCATGGGACAAACATGGAAGACTGAACAAGAGATTAAAGATGCAGCCTAGTTCAGTCCCAGACTGTCCATGGCTGTTTGGCAAAATTGGTCCATAACATTGACAGGAAAGCAGTAAGCTTTTCTGCTCTTTGGGGAAGCATGAAAATGAGACTTGGTCTTTGCAAATGCTGGTATGCAATGGTAAAGCCCTAATTTCACTTGAGATACCAAATGAGAGGAAGATTCTTGCAGAAAGAAATGGATGGCTGAGATAAGCATGTGAATGGTGAGCTCATAAAGAATAGATGAGATTTTCAAAGGGAAGCATTTATTGTTTCCTGTATCATAGCACATTGTCTCGATATGATTAGTTATCAGCCTCAGTTATCCACAACTGGTATGAAATAAAGCGTTTGTGCAGTTATGCTTCATTGATGTCAGCTAGGGGGGCATGAAAATCTCCATGAAGGTGGGTAATTGGTGTGTAAATCAGAGCTCAATCACTCTGTAATAGAAATGGTCCCACTGAAAATATGCTTGTTGAACACAATCGCATAGAAGCCAGAGGGAGGGAGGGAGGGAGAAGATAGAAGGTTTATTTATTAAAAATGATAATAACTGGCAATTTGTGCAATTTTCTCTTCGACAGAGGGCTGCTGTCAGAAATGCTTGCAAGCAAGTTGTGACCAATATATTCAGATAGTTTCCTTCTGTTCTAATGAACTGTTTCTGTTTTATTTAAATGCTTGGAGACCCTGTTGTGGTGTTTAAAAGCAAATTAAAACAACACGTTTTCTTTTGAAACATGACAAATGTAAATGATATCAGTGATAGTAATTTGGTTAACAATGCTTATTCTCGGGGTGCTTACTATTTTTATTAAAAGTCTCCTGTTTGCATTTGCTCTCTGAAGATTAGTGAATAAAAATGGACAAAACCTGAAAATTTAATATGTTTATATTTCATATTTCAAATAAAAATAACTTATTGATTTAATAGCTGCTTCGTTTTCGATCATCATTATAATCATTATCATTAAGGTGCCATAATAGTGTTTGGTGGCAGATTTTTCTTCCCCTCTACTGTCCTCATTGAATAGAAAGAAAATTCCTTATGCCAAATGCTGCTCCATTGGGTTTAACTGCCAACATTCCTGCCAATTAATATGAGAAAGCACTAGCTCATTCTTTCTTTCTTTCTTCTCTTCTGACTCAATGTGAGAGTCAGATGTATCCTGTGCATCTAAGTATGGATCCAATGGAGTTATCCACCAGTGAATAATCTCTCCTCAAGTCTTTTAATCACACTTACACACACCTTGACCCACATGATAAGCACATTATATGTGGCCACACAGGAGAAGTGACACTGGAAAAACATGTGCTTTGTTGTGGAGGTGAGAGACCTCTGCTGACCTGAGGTCAGGCACCCAGCCTTTCATTAAAAAGTGTGTGCTGATTGTCTCTTATCTAGTGCTGAGCCCTCTTCTACATGTTCCTACCTGTATCAAGCAGGCTAGTGTTGGGTAGTTAAGCAGCGGTGGGGAGGGGAGTGGAGAGACCAGACACTGGGGTTTAACTGACGAGGTCTTAGCTTTATCTGTAATGGTTTAATTTTTTTTTAAGGTGAGTGCATTTGCTTATTACCCATGTCATTACAAAATCAATAGACGAATGGATCTGGAACATATCAGGGTTTTCAAATTTTGCTTCTCCTTTGAAAATCAACAGACTCTTCCATTTGCACATCCCTTTTCACTTCGCAAAGCACATACTTGCAGAAATACAATAATACATAAGACTTACAATAATCCTGAGAAACAGGCAGGCATTCCAAAGACGAAGACGCTGAGGCCCAGAATTGGAACACATTCACATCACTCTGCTATTGAGGAGCAAAGCCAGACATGAATTCAAGTTGAGTCCAGGTGCAGTTCTTTCCTATTACACCACCCTGGGCTCTAATTGCAAAATGCTTTCTACTGCTCGTCCACAACATGTGGCGGCTCCCTAAGTATTACAGCAAGGAGGCATTATCCTAAGGTTTTGGGGAAATAGCATTCTATGGGTCATCATGCTGAACTGACTACGAGCTTAGAGTTTATAGTTATCCCTTTGTGGCAAACAATGGAATGGGGCCAGCCCTGTGGCCTGCTGTTCAAAGGAGCCAGATCCCACATTGCTGACTGCAGTTTGAATCCCGGCCTGGAGGCTTGTAAAATATGCTGGGCCTATGTGCATTCACCAAATCCTGACAGGATGGAGAAATGGAGGAGAAAGGATTGTGGGATGATCACACTCCAAGAAGGAGTTTTTCCCCCTCACCCTCTCTCTCTCTGTCTCTCTGTCTTTCTCTGGTGAGTGTGCTCACTCTCTGGGAAAAAAAGGGGAGGGGAGGGCAGACACATACAAGATGGATTTTTGGAAGTGGTGGACTCCACTTACAGATTGTGTGACCTTGGGATCAGTCTCCACAGTTACCACATTCGCTCCCACCCTCAGAGCCTTCTAAAGAAACACTTATCCAACAGATCACAAAATAAAGGAGAATAATATAAAACTAGTGAAATCACCTAAAACTGCACTGTCTAACATGGTAGCCACTAGGCCACCTGAACACCTGAAAAATGGCTAGTTTAGCTTCAGATGCACTATAAGTGCAAAACACACATTGGACTCCAAAGACTTAGTATGAAAAATATGAAATATTATTTTACATAGATTGCATGTTGAAATATTTTGCATACATCAGGTTAAATTTTAAAATATTAATTTCACCTGTCTCTCTGTACTCTTTTTTAACATGGCACTAGAAAATTTGAACTTACATAAGTGGCTCATCTTTATGGCTCACGTTCTATTTGTATGGAACAGTGCTATCCTAAAAAGAGAGATTTTCTAGGTCTACTTAATAAGCCACTTAGAGCTTAAACAATATTGGTTTCAATGTTCTGCCTGAGGACAATAAAAGACTTTGTGCCTTTGGAATCACTGTAACAGGCTTTATGTGGTCCTACTTTATTATCTCCCTTTTTCTATCCTCATTTGTCCCCTCAATTGCATCCTCATGTAGACCTTGGGCACATCTGCCAGTGTTTATTTCCATGACTGCTGTATTGTCTAATTGGCGCATTGTTGATCAATAATGTGTGAGGTGTTGAGCTCAGTTCGTAATGTGTTTAATATGCTTTTACCCGATGCACCATATGGAGGCACTGCACTGTATACTACGAGCATAGTAATGCAAGAAGCCAATCAAGCATCACTGGTGCATAGTAAACTAGTAAAACAAAATTATGCTAAGTAGCTGCTGAACATCGTGGTCCCTAATATTTTTAATGAGCATCACAAACACTGTGCTAGTATGTGGAAGCCAATGCACGCCCTTCTCTAAAATACCCAAAGATCCTAACTAAGCACTAGTTAGCGCCTAATGTAAATTTCCTTTTACAAGATAAAGGCATTTTTTTCAGGCACAATAAATACAGAGAATAAATAATTGAGTGGGACAGTAACTGTCTAAATCTACATTATAATCAGCTTTGAAGCCTTATGTGCCTGTTTGCTTTCCCAGGGCACCTGTAATAGCTGGGAAGAATCTTGATTGGCATAAGCCACCACCACCGGCAGTATTTGTTTCCGTCTACCTGTTTTACATACATTTCACACATTATTTTTAAAACTCCTCCATTTACAGCTATTTTCTTGGAATGTTGTCAACCAATCTGTAGCAAAATTAAACTGTGCTTTTTAATATAAAACAATCATTGATTAACACATAATGTTAAAGCCAGATGAGTCAGCAGCCTGCAAGGATGAAGCATTTTATCACAGTAACACCATTCGAAGGCTCTGATAGATGCATTCATTTGCTTATGGGCACCTCAACACAGGAGAGCACAAGCCCGTACTCTATAGCTCTTTACACTCTTATTCCTCAGCACACAGTGTGCTCCACAACAAGAATGTAGTCAAATGAACAATTTACGATGATTAGTTTAGTTTCATTTGTTAATTACAGATTCAACAAGAGCTGAATGCTGAAGCTTTTCAAGTATCAGCTACTCATTGATCCATAGCCCTCTACATGCTCAAGCAATACTGGAAGTCTAATATAATTTATTGTTACTTAGAGCACTGATTGGCTTGAGGAATTATACTCCAATAAATGATGGCACTGTCATTGAATCCGCCTATAATTGCTTCCATTCATCGTAATGTATAATACAACACAGAATGGAAAGAAAGGAGATGATCTACTTCAAGCTTCAGCTGTTTGAATTCCACAGTGTGTCCCTAAGTTAATAGATGTGGGATGTTATGCTGATATATATGCAGGTTGCACTAGATGGATCTTGAGAGAGTTATATATACATGCATGCTCATATATATTGCATGTGTCTCGGTTTCACACAGTTCTATAATTGATGCCTACCTGGTGGGCTTGCTTGCCTCCATAGAAGCAGATGGGATGACTCCACCAATGCTGGGCCAGGATAAGGAATCCTTTGGAGTGGTGGGATCTTCTACTGCTCTATGCCCCATTGCTCAATGCAAATGCTCTATGCCCCATTGCTTAGCCTATCCTAAATACTGGCCTAGCTCCTAGTTCCTGCAATGCAATGCCCAAATGTTTGTGGCCCATCTTCCTTTTTGCCTCCTTGAGTAAACCTTACTGATGCTCCACCTTCCCTCCAGGGTATGTTCAGAGCCTCCATCTCCACTTCCCAGGACTCTCCTACTCCTCCTCAATTCTACTCTGATGGAAGTGTTTACCTGCCCTTCTCCCAAATACATGATGACTTCCTTGAGACAGGTATGCTACCAATTTCCTA
Source organism: Tupaia belangeri chinensis (assembly GCF_000334495.1). Taxonomy (NCBI): domain Eukaryota; kingdom Metazoa; phylum Chordata; class Mammalia; order Scandentia; family Tupaiidae; genus Tupaia; species Tupaia belangeri. Next base: position 2,411,563 of record NW_006209177.1, on the reverse strand, counting down.
GGGTTGTTGTAACAAATGAACCACCAACAGGATGGCTCCAAACAACTATATATATATATATATATATGCTTTTTCAGACATGGAGGTCAGAAGTTGGAAATGAGTCTCAGTGAGCTAACATCAACATGTCCACATAGCTGCATTCCTCTTAAAGGCTCTGGGGCAGAATCTATTTCTCGGACTTTCCCAACTTCTACAGGCCATCTCTATCCTTGGCTGGTGACTTCTTCTTCCATTTTCACAGCTGGCAGAGTAGCACATTTACATCTATCTCTCCTCTCTCACTCCTGCTGCTATCATCTCATTTTCCTTTCTGACTCTGACTCCCCTGCAACTGTGTGGGGTCCACCAAGATAACCCAGAGTAATCACCTTGGCTCAAGATTACTAACTTAACCACACTTCCACCACTCCTTCTGCCTTTTAAGGTAACATACTAATGGACTTTGGCAATTAAGATGTGGACACCTTGGGGGAGTATCACTTTACCTGCCATGAGTTTAACAGTTTGTTCACTTCTGTTCTCCCAGTGCCTAAAACCATTACATGATAAATATATAGGAAGGCTTCAGAATTCTTGATGAGGTGAATGCATGCACAAGAATGATTAATAAAGCTTTCAAATGTCTCCTCTGAGAAGCACCTCACACATGAAGAGGTGCTTCACTGATGTGTGAGGGAGGGGCAGAGCCTGGAGGGCTGTGTCAGGCACTCCTGCTTTGTGGCTGAATGCCAGCAAGAGTTGGGGGGAGCTGCTTCAGCTCTCCAAGGCTGACTTTTCTCCACACTAAGTATCTCCAGAGATTGTGGTGACCCTCAAATAGGATAACGTATATGAGAACATCTGTTGGAGGCAAATTGCTTTATACATATTATTTATCTTTATCCTTGTTATTCCTAGAAGAGACACTAGATCTTTGAGAGAGGGAGAGAAGAGGGAAAAGGTCCCACTTATATAGAGCTGTAAGGTATTATTACTCAGTAAAACTAAATGAAAACAACCATCCAAAAATGACCCTGAAAATATGTTTCCTATTCATATGCAAGCAGCTTTAAGAGACTGACACAAGACATTTAAATTACCTCAAATAACTAGATGCTCAATTGCTCAAGATAAGTGGGGCCACACTTGCCCTCTTTGGTGTTAGTTGAGCACAACAATCAGGGATGGATTCATCATGTTTACATATTACAGTGGTGTGAAATCTGTGCCTACTCATTTATAAAACCCTACGCATTAACCCATCCAACTTCATTGATTAATAAGAAGTTTCAGTGACATGACAACAATAGAGATGACAATACATCTTCTAATAGAAGTGAACTTACGCTGAAAGGCACCAAACACCTGCAAAACACTTATTGTAGTTCAAACTAGGAACATGAAAACAGGAGAAAATTGATCATGAAAACAACATTCAGTCAAAGATCTTTAGAGGGTATCAAGATCAAAGCTGTCATTTTCCATTAGGGGAAAAATCAAGTATGAGGAAGGGAAGTGGGCTGCCCAATGTCATCCACCTGGTCAGTGGCATGACTGGGCCTAGGGCCCAGGGCTCCTGACGCTTAATTTAGTACTCTTTTCTCTGTAGCATTCTTTGGGTTTCCTGACCCCTATTCGGTGCTCTCAGCTTTCTGTTTTTTGAGAGAAAGGGCAGGTGAAAGAGGAAGTGAAAAGAGCAATCCTTTACTGTGGTTTTTAAACAGGATGCTGAACAGATAAAATGAGTTTGGGAAGTTTCCTTTAAAATGCTCATAAATCACTAAAAACTAAACAGGACTTAGTCTGCAAGCAATCCACTCCATGTGAAAAGGCTGTCATATTCCAGACTGTGTGGGATTAGTTTAGGAAAGAAGTATCTTGGAAGCCCTCCAAGATAAGCCCATGGTTTGGCACAAGGCAGAGAGAGTTATTAAATAAAGAAGGATGTGGAGACTAAACGTCCAAGTGATTGACAGAATGCTTTCTTTGTTAACTAGTTGTCTCAATGTTATCTTAGAGGCACAACCTGAGGCTATTAAACCAGTGATATGGCTAAATATTAGGGTGCAGTGAATGCTAATTGGGGGCGTGCCTGAGTGCATGAGTGCACATACAAATGTGCATTCACAATGTAGGATGAGGCAGATTTACATTAGAGTACACAGAGTAGAAGAGGCCAGACAAGTCATGTAGTTAAACTTTCCAGCTCTCCACTCATTATGTAAAATCATCTTTCCAACAAGTGGAAGGTCAATTTCAGGGTGCTCATGACCTTCCAAGTCGACCCTATGATACTTCTGTACACAGCTGGAACAGGATGAGAAAGGGCATTATGTTGATTCTCTTCCCCTTTAGGCCCCACACCTGAGCACTTGATATTACACAAACATATATTTGCTGCTATTTTCCCCAGCACTCCTGGAACCCTGACTTTGAAGATTTTTAAAGGAATCAAAATATCCAGTTGCACTCCACTTTCCAAGTGACTCTTATAAGCCCTTTATAGCATTGATGTTGCCAAGGAATCTAGAGATGTTAGATCCAAGAGTGTCTCCATTGTCTATTACCTATCTGCAAATACATCAACCTCAGGTAAGCACAGGTGGGATTTTTGTCTGGCAGTGGTGAAAAATCTAGATTGGGGGCTAGCAGGTGGTATGGTGGTTAAGGGCACTGGACTCCCACATGGCCAAATGCAGTTTGAGTCCTAGACCTCGGGGCTTTCTCTCTCTCTCTCTCTCTCTCCTTCTCTGATAAAATTAAAATCAATAAATAAAGTTAAATAACATAATTCTTTGACAAAAAAAAAATTCTAGACTGGAGTGGAGACCCAGGTATCCATTTCAGACCTATCATGACTAGCTCAGTGACCTCTTGCAATTCATTTCATCCTTTTGAACCTAAGTTTCTTCACATATAAAACATAATTTTATACCGGATGGTTCCCAGGTTCCAAAGCAATTATTATATCCTTAGATTCTATGACTGCATTCATCTGTTCATAACTTCTCCCACCTTCCACCCAAGAGCTAACCTGGCTCCTGGCATGCGCACAGCAGGTTGCCAACAGCCTCACTGACTTCATTATCATCCAAGCTAGTAGATGTGCCATGTATAAGCCAGTTTTCCCCTGAGTATCTCTCTTAATCACAGTGAAATCAATGTTCAGCCAACATACAAAGCACATACTGCCATGAAACCAAATACACAAGTGCAAGTTAGAACATCAAGTTTAGCAGTATTTATACTACAAAATCCTTTGCTTGGGTTGCCCTAGACTCAGTATTAGATAACCCCTCCTTTTCTGGGTGTAATAACTACTATACCATAATTCTGAGTCAAAGTGTATCCTATTTTGAATTCTACACTCCCAATATGTTGCCTAGTATAAATATTATACTATGTAATGTGTAAATATTAAAATTTAACTTTAACAAGTTGAGTCACAGTCATTGGAATTCGGCCAAGATTCTAACACTTTTTCATTATTTCCAAAGAAAGACCAATTTAAGAAATGCAAACCAGTTCCAATTCACTTCAAAATTTGGCTTAACGTCAAAGAAATTTTAATGAAATTCTGCTTAAGCATTAAACATGTAGATATTTATTTGATTATTAAGTTAACATTTGAGTTAAATAGACATTAGCTTTTGGTCTCTGACTGTCGGGTTCATAGGCCAGTGAAACCTCAAATGACAGCTGCATTTCAATGGAATCCCCCTTCTCACTGAAGCAGACTTTTAAATAGACATGAAAACACAACATTATTAACCTGCACTTTCCCCTGTCTTTTGCTGTCAGTAGAGTGTAGCTCTGGCATGGCACCCTAGCCACCTTGCACATATCCACATAGGCAGAAGCTTGAACCACAGCTGAACTGAGTGTTGGTGGAATCGTCCATGAGTTCCCCAAAATGTGAGAAGATGCCATGTCTCTGCAGCTATCTTCCACTCACCTCTCTATGTCCTCTGGAAGACTGGCATGAGTCAATTTCTCATCAATTCATGAGGTTTGGCCCATGTCCCACCCTCCATCCACCTTATAATAGAGCTGTGAGTAAAAACAATGCTTATCTGCAGCCTAGAATGGACTCTGTCAACAGGGTATCCTACCACTCTCTCTACTGTCATCTGTTTCCCTATTTGTCCTTCTTGGGTGTGTGAGAAAAGGACTCCAGGGAGCTGACCCCTTTGGCTCATTCTCCTTTGCATTGGTGGGATAAGTATTTATCTAGTACTGAAACATCTGAATCTATATGTTTTCAGTCAGGCTTTGGCTTAGCTTCTGTCATCTATGTATGTGTTTACCAGCAACATGTGTATATGTGTGTGTGTGTGTGTGTGTGTGTGTGTGTGTGTGTGTGTGTGTGTGTATACATATTACCTCTCTCTGAAAACTCTCTTAAAACAATCTTATTCAAAATCAGGAAACTCCTTTTCTCTTTCTTGCATGGATTTAATCAGAATTTGTCTGGGACCAGCAGTCAGCATAATGTCTATGTCACTGGACTCCCATGTAGTCGACTATGGTTCGAGTCCTGGTCCCAGTGACTTAAACTCACGCCGGGAGTATGTGCATGTGTGACCAAGATCCTGAGAGGAGAATGGAGGAGAAGGGATTGTGGCATGACCATCCCCCATGGGGGGGGATTTGTCGTTTTCTGTCTCTCTGCCTCTCTCGGTCTTTCTAGCAAGCACACGCACCCTATAGCAAAAAACTCTCCAAAAAAATAAATAAATAAAAATAATTTGTATAGCAATGTAATCTTACTACCTTCTTAGGTAGAGGAAGGATTTACATTCTGCAGCACACAGCTGCCCTGGCGGTGAGTCATTAGGCAAATGCAATCCTCTGATACCCTGAACCCCACATCAAGAGAAGAAAGCAGAGGGACCAGCAGTTAGTGTAATGGCTATGTCGCTGGACTCCCATGTAGTTGACCACGGTTCATGTCCTGGAGCCGGTGGCTTAAAACTCACACCAGGCGCATGTGCATGCATGCCCAAGATCCTGAGAGGAGAATGGAGGAGAAGGGATTGTGGCATGGCCAACCCCCTGGAGGGGGATTTCTCTGTCTCTCTGTCTCTCTCTGTCTGGTGAGTGCATGTGCCCTATAGCAAAAACCTCTCCAAAAAAAAAAAAAGAGAGAGAGAAGGAACCAGTTGTATTGTCAGGTGCCCAACAACTCTGGCATAGCAGAGATCGAGAGGTCAATTTGTGAAGATGGCAGGGTGCTTCTTCCCGAGGCAGAATGTGCAGAGAGAGCTGAAGGGCCACAGAGATGTGGAAGTGGTGAGAGGAACTATGGCAGGTGGCAGGGAAGAAAGATGATGACACTCTGGGACCAGCAGTTACCATAATGGCTATGTCGCTGGACTCCCGTGTATTTGACAGTGGTTTGAGTCCTCGACCCGGTGGCTTAAACACACCAGACGCATATGTGTGCATGCCCAAGATCCCAAGAGAAGAATGGAGAAGAAGGAATTGTGGCGTGGCCATCCTCCCTGAGGGGGGAGGGTTATTTCTCCCTTTCTGTCTCTCTGTCTCTCTGGTGAGCACACACGCCCTATAGCAAAAACCTCTAAAAAAAGAAAAAAGAAAAAAGAAAGATGATGACACTCATGCCAAATAACCAAGTGACCCTGGCCTACCTAGAGCAAAAGAGGATGAGTTCATCAGTCCCAGTCAGGGGAAGTGAGGTTTCAGACCTCAGCTCACAGAGGGAGGAAAGCTCTGGAACAGCAGCTTTAAAGACCAGGTCAGGCTGAACAGTGATGAGAGAGGTCTGTAAAGGTTAGCAAAGATGAATCTATTAATGACTCCACCAGCAGCCTTTCTTGTCTTTCTGCCTCCAAACTTGAGTTTAAAAAATGTCAATGGGAAGACAGGCTGGCAAACAGTAGAAATCATCACAGAAGTGGCAGGACAGATCACATGTCTGCAAGACCCATTTCTCCAGTGGAGGGAAGTGGCCAAGAGAACTGTTCTAATCTTCCATACTTTGGAAGGGGTAGGGGTAGTGGAAGGGGACATGACATTCCTGGAGTGGAAATGCCTGGGGAGCTTGCACTTAGGCGCCTTTCAGTGTTTTTCCCACTGTAAAAATAACAAGTTTTTGAGGAAAAGAAGGGAAATATTTCTGTAAATGTCCCATAGTTGCATTGTGATAGCAAAGGCAGATGCGATTTGTTGCATCCACCCAAGCACTGCTCCCCACATTCACCCAGAAAATTGGAACCAAACCACACAGGGTGAGCCCCTGCCCACATCAAAACCCAGTGAGGGACTTTGATACCTGCTGGAAAATGACTACTACTGGACCTTTTTGTGGAAAACCTCCTTCCTCAATAAGAAGCTTCACAGACCTGCATGAAGATCCCTAAGGAAAATAGGTCTAATTGGTAACCCTGTTCAGTGAGGCCCTGCCAAGACTCCTCACAAGGGGTCTCTGTGGGGCCTGGTGCTCTCTGGAGAAGTAGGCAGAGTGCAGTGTGTCAGCTTGCAGGAAAGTCCACAACACTCCTGTGGACACTGGGAAAAGCCTGTGGACATTGTGCCTGAAAAAATACAAGACTTGTGCACTCAGGGTTTCTGCCCTTCCAACCCTGAAGGACAGCCTTGAGGAAGACAGAGCAGACTTTCTAAGGGAGAAGGTACAGAGAGGAGTGTTTGGCCCCACCCAAAGGGAAGCACACTTAACCTGCACAGGCTCGGGAGCTGTCCACTGAAGTACCTGCTAGGGAAAGGACCAGAGCCTGACAATCTGGGCAAGGTGTCTTGCTCCTGAAAATGATTATCAGACCCATTGAGGGCAATGTGAAGTGCACTCGCTCGTGTCAGCAAGCAAGAGAACTCGCTTCATCAAACACTTCCCTACAATTCCAGGAGGTCCAGGAGCTTGGCCCCAGGCCCAGCTCTCCCTCCGCAAAGAGCCTGGTAATGGATCTTCATTCTTGCAGCTGAGCTGATTCTATAGCATTGTCTATGCCACACTCATCAAACTCTGTATCAATGTGCCTTTTGTCTTAAAAAATACATAATGAGATTTTAATTAAATTACAAATTTACATATTACCAACTGGAAATTAATAAACAATTTGTTTTAATCGGCTAATAGAAACAGATTAATGATGCAATTAATCAAATATTTGACTTTTTAAAGTTTTGATTCATTAAAATAAACTAACAATTTGCCACTTGAAAGCATATAAGACTTGATCACACACTTGTAGGCATGTCTGTTGCTGTTCTGCCACAGTATTAGAAATACATAAAATTTACAGTTGAAAGTATTCTCAACCAGTACTCGACTGGTCCTGCCAGCTCATTTTACGGTGAGAAAACTGAGACACAGAGAAGTTATTACCTTCTTATTATTCTTCCAATACACACACACACACACACACACACACACACAATCATTTAACTCTTCCATACAACTGTAACACCTGAAGCCAATTAATATTCTCATGCGAGAGATGCCAGTCTCAGGTCGTTCAGATCATGGGCATACATGCGTGTACCCAGAATGCTCAGGGATGTCCAGGAGGCAAACTCAAGACTTCCTATGCAGTGCAGTTGTGTTAGCACTATGCTACCACCTGGTCCTGATAATTAAAGTATGGTATATTTTGGGAAAATGCCTATTTTCTTTCAGTAAATCTAATAGGATCATGTTAGCCATTAAGAGCTACCTTCCCATATAGTGCATATACTCATTTTTATGGACAATGCCCACCAAGATGGTGGAAAAAAGTCAAAGCACACTACAACGTGCCTGTGAGAGATCGCCCCTGTTCATCTGCCAGGGCAGAATGTGGCTTTCCCATACAGTGCAGCTGTCATATCAATCTGGAGAAGGTGTCAAAATCTTAAAGAAACTGCCACTATATCTTTATACCAATTAGCATATCATTATTGATCAGCATTGAGACTCTGCTCCTAAAGACAAATCACCCAGCTATCTTCCCCTGCTCCAATGGATGTGACCATTTTGGCTCCAAGGAGGCCATGCATTCACAGCTTCATGAATCTTTTCCTAATGCCAGGTCGAGATATGGAAGAGGAAGTAATCATTGTGCAATGTGTTTTCTTAAAGGCTAAAGAAAGGAGGATGCCCGGGGGTAACTAAAGGACTTTTTAAATGATGGTCCTCTCAGGCAAATATTTTTAAAAATGAGTTTGCTTCCGCTTCCCAGTTATCCCTATAGACTCATCTACAGGATTTGACATTGGTGATCAATTTCACTTCTTGTTTTATTTTATTATTGTTATTTTTTATAAATATGCTATAGGGTGCATGCACTCACTGGAAAGAAAAAGAGAGACAGAGAAACAGAGAGAAAGAAAGAGAGAGAGGAAAAGTGAGAAAGCGCCCACCCCAGAGTGGATGGCCTATACCACAATACCTTCTCTTTAATTGGTCCCAGTTTCACATTTTTATATATTACGTTATTAAGTTTTTCAAATATTGGTAAAATACAAGGTTACCTAAAAAGTTCGTGGAGAGACAGCAGAAGGCTGTACGGAGGTTACAGCAGCTGGATCCCACATGGCCAACTATATGGTACAAGTTCCAGAACCATCAGCTTGAAAAACATGCCAGGCATGTGGGCATGTGTGCCCAAAATCCCAAGAGGAGGATGGAAGAGAAGAGATTGCATGCAGTATGGCTATCTCCCATGGGGAATGATTTCTCACATTCTCTACTTCTCTCTCTCTTTCTCTGTGGTGACCGCATGCACCTTAAAGTAAACTAAAAAAAATAAAAAAGCTTTGTGGAAAAGAGGAAATACAGTATGAGTTTATTTTGGTGCAAAATTGTTTTGTAATTCATGCATAGCTTTTTCATAATACACATTTTCTAATAACCTTGTCAAGAAACCACAATATATAAAAGAAAATTTGCCATTGTGACCATGTTTAAGTGTACAGTTCAGTGACATTAAGTGCATTCCCAATGTTGTGGAACCATCACCAGCATCTACTTCCAAAACTCTTTCGTCACTCTGAGCCAGTCTACCTTTCCTGACACCCTCCTACCTGACTTCAGGAAAATGGGGCTTATTAGCTCTACATGCGGCTACTTCACTATTTCCTTTTCTGATACTTTCTGCTCCTCCCACCAGCTAAATGAAGAAGTCTCCAAGCCTTGCTCCGTGCTTTCTCTCTCTCTTTCTTAGGAATAATAACCTTTCCCTTGGCCACATCAGCCAATCTCAGAGCTTTGAAGAGTACTGTGTATAAGGGCCAGATGGTGGCACAGCAGTAAAATGCAATGCTCTATGAGGCAATTCCACATGGAAAGGTTCCCAGTTCAAGTCTAGAAACCTCCCTGAGTATGCCAGGCACATGCTTGGTCCATTATCAGGGGCTGGCTGAAGGCTACCGGTGGATGTTTTTTTTTAAGAGGTTTTTGCTATAGGGTGTGTGCGCTCACCAGACAGAGAGAGAGACAGAGGGACAGAAAGCAAGAAATCACCCCCCAGGGTACAATTCCTTCTCCTTCATTCTCCTCTCTGGATCTTGGGCACGCACACGTGCCTGGCCTGAGTTTTAAGCCACCAGGTCTGAGACACAAACTGCGGTCGACTACATGGGAGTCCAGCGACATAGCCATTACGCTAACTGCTGGTCCTAGGCGGATTTTGTTATCAATGTCCTGTTGAGGGTGTACTCTTCTCTCCTTTGGAGGAAATATAAAAACTTCTTTTAAGAAAGGATTCTACATAAATAACCCGCCCACCTCCAAAAACAAACAAACAAAACAAAACTGTGTTCTATTATGCCCTTCTGAACTCAAGCCCTGACATCTCACTTGGTTGAGGTTCATTTCTTCCTGGCCTTCCAATATCTCAAAAAAAAAGTTTTAATAATTGTCTAATTTATTCATTCATTCATTTTGACCACACACACACACACACACACACACACACACACAGAGAGAGAGAGAGAGAGAGAGAGAGAGAGAGAGAGAGAAAGTGAGACAGCAAGCCACCAGGTCCAGGACTCAAACCATGGTTGGCCATGTGGGAGTGTCCAGCACCTTAACAACCACACCACCTGCTGGTCACCCAAATATCTCAAAATTTATATTATATCACTTTCTCTCATACTTGCTCCTCCTCGTGTATTACTCATTTCTTTCATCTATTCCATCAAACTCCTAGTCACCCAGGCTTGACCTGTGGGCTCACCTTTGCCCCCTTCTCCTCACTTGCTCTTGCCTACAACACTCCCTCCATATATAACATATACATGTTTCCAGGCCATTTGACCTTTGGAATCCAGTTCTTCCCATCACTTCCTATTGCCTCTGCCCTAACCCAAATTATTTTTTTTCTTTCTTAGCAAGAGAGACTTTTGTTATAGGAAACATGCGCTTGCTGGAGAGACAGAGACAGATAGAAAGTGAGAAATCATCCCCATGGGGGATGATCATGCCATAATCCCTTCTTCTCCATTCTCCTCTCAGAATTTTGGACATGCATGCTCACACACCTAGTGTAAGTTTTAAGCCACTGAGTCTGAGACTCAAACTATGGCCAACTACATGGGAGTCCAGCAACATAACCATTAGGCAATCTGCTGATCTCCCTAACTCAACTTTTTACTACTGTCCTCTTATAAGCATTTGCATGACCTTCTATCTGATTTTAGCGGTCAATCTTTTCCCAGGCCAATGGTTATGATTTGGCCTCTGTCCATCTTCCCAAACTTCTCCTTTACTCCTCTGTCTCTAATATCCTGTGCCCAGGCAAACTGATCGCCACCAAATCATTCTGTCACCTCACCTCTCCTCTCATCTGTCCACTGCCCTGTCTCTGCCCACATGATATTCTCTCCTCCTGGAAAAACCTTTTCTCTGTATGTGTGAATGCAAAGGCTACCTCTTCCATTATCTACCTGGAATTTGCTCCCTGTAGTGTGTTGAACAATGATCTCCGAAAGACAATGTCCACACAGAATCCTTGGATGTGATCTTGTTTGAAAATAGGGCCTTGGCAGTGCAGATGTAGTCAGTTGAGACCCTGGAGATGAAGTCATGCTAGATTTAAGATGGGCTCTAAATCCAATGAATAGTGCCCTAAGGAGAGAAAGGCAGAAGGAGTTTGAAGACATAGAGAGGGCCATGTGAAGAAGGAGACAGAGACTGGAGTGATGCATTCACAAACCAAGGAACTCCTGACTCACTAGAAGCTAGAAGAGACAGGAGAGGGAGGCCTTTTTCCCTAGAACTTTCACTGGAGCACATCCCTGGAAACTTTGATTTTGGATTCTGGCCTTCAGAACTTGAGAGGGAAAAAAAAATCCAAGTTTAAGACACTAGGTTTGTGGAAATTTCTCAAGGCAGTGATAGGAAAATGCTGCAGTCCCTTCCATCTTGGAAATCTTATAATGTACCCTCCTCATACTTTGCAGCAGCTACACATCCATGTCATCTCACTCATCTACCCTCAATAGTACAGAGCACCTGGCATATTGTGGGTACTCTGTTCATATTGTTGGACAAGAAAAGCTGTAGGGCAGGAAGGAGGGAAGAAGACACCTGACTCTGTGCCAGAATGGTGAAAGGACTTGGATGCAGGCTGGAAAGCAGAAAGCCTTTCTGGCTTAATAGTCCCTGTTCCTACCTGAGAATAAATAACCCCCAAAGAGTAAATGATACAGAGAAGATGCTTTAAGATAATACAACCTAGTGTCTATGTCTCTTTAACTCAGGATGTCTGGATTAGGGATTGAAGAGAGAATAGGGAAGGGAATCTGCCAAATTGGTGGGCTATTCATAGCACCACTAATTTTCCCAAAAGGGAATTTCCTTAGGAATTAAAAAGAAAAACTCATATTTTAAAATCCATTTACCTCTTTCTTGAACTAACATTATAAAATAAAATGATTAGAGCTCATTAATATAACTCATGCACCTCTGTTTTTTTCCAGGTTATAACAGCAATAATTACCTCTGAATGGGTTTTCCCCAGGAATTAAATGACTGATGGGGGTTAATGGTCCTTTGGAGCTGCTGTGGGTCATCAGCTCCCCTGAGTCTGTCATTAATCCCCATGATATGCCCTGTTTAAACAGGTCATTGCTGAGAATGGTCTTTGGTACTTAAATTGAACTAATGCATTTTACCTTCTCTTTCCTAGTAAGTCAAAATGGCTGAAAGATCTTCTATCATTAGGAACAAAGTCATTTTTCCAAAATAGAAAAGAAACTGAGATTTTCTTACAACACATTAATAAGACCAGAGAAATGAAAGAAAGGCAACTGGCATCTGAAGTCTTTGATGTCCACCCAGTCTGAGGAGGAAGGACCAGGCAGCACCAGATCACTAAACAGTGTCTTCCAATTGGTGGGAGGCCAGATGTGACTGATAATGAGGCTGACGGAGGTACATGTTCTTCCCAATGGGAAAGGGTGACTGCAGTCCTGTCCTTTGAAGTTTCCTTTTAGTTTGCTGACCTTTTGAGGAGGGAGAAGGGGGTCAAAAGTCAACACCACTAAGCATATCTGTCACTGACAAGATAACAATTCCACAAGTCACATTAGTCTCAGGACAGGCCAGCATGCTAAGCCAGGAGGGGATACATCAATCTTGCACCTCTGGAAGATCACATGTGGTTGAATGCTAGAAGTCAGTATTCACAGTGAATGCCAGGGTCTGGCTACTGGGCTTAGAGCCTCAGGTTAGGTCTTCCTTCTTTGGAGGGGCTCATCCCCATGGACAAGCAAAGCATGCAGGGAAAGCAAATTATGAGGACGAAGTCAGCGAAGAGTGACAGGTCCCTCCCTGATGCAAGAAAATGGTGCAGAAGCCTGCAGAGATGGATTTACCACAAGAGACACTTCATCTGATTAGCATGCACAGGGCGAGAACAATAGAGAAAATGGAGCTCATAATCAGAGATGTAAAGTGTTGGGAGTGGTTTTCTTATGTCTCTTGTATTTTGCTATCAGCTAAAGACAAACTAAATTTCAGACATACTCAGGCAGTTATTACAACTCCATTCTTAGGCTCATCAATGTTTCTGAATGTAATGTTAAAATGCAAATAATTTCCAAATATAAAAGGACTGTTACCATATGGGGAAAAATTGGATATGTGTCAGAAATTTTAGTTACCATCTGGATTCTGGGTGCCCTACAGTCAGTCTTTGGGCAGTGGTCATTTTTCTGATATTGAATGTAACTGTGAATATTATTTTGGCATTATAAATACTACTGATGCATAAGCAAAAAGAAAAAAAAGAAGTGAATGCTAATTACATTTATTTTGAACAGCCCTGTTTGTTGTCTTTCTGGTTATCACTATTCTATAAAAGCATACCTACACACAAAGGGGAAATGCAGAAGTCAGTAGAAATTCATCCTTTTAGGATCTGCAAGTTCACTATAATCTGCACAGGCGACATGAGAGGTGTAGTGATGCAGGCATAGATAGTAAGAGATGCTTCTTATATGACTGCATGACTTTAAAAGGTGGGAGCAACATCAAGGCTGATGTATTCTGAGAAAGTCTGTTTTCAAAAGTCATGTTGGAATCAAATACCTTTTTATCTAGATCATACTAGTTTTGTGTGTACGGGACATAGAAGTTCAATGGTAAAAGAAATTCAAACTAAAGAGTGGCTGATGACAAGTGTAGAGGGGAAGATGAGGGGAAGAGCTGAGAATTGCAAAACCTTTGGTGATCCAAGAGAGGCTAACTGTTTGAAGAAGCATTATTCAACACTTCAAAACTGCCCACTAAATAAGAAATTTTAAAGACTTTTTTTTAAAAAAAAGTAAGTCTATGCTATGTTATTTACCATTTGCCTGCAATGTCTAGAGCTACTGGTTTAGAAACATCTTAAGAACTAAATGTGCTATTTGTCAAATTGCACTTACAAAATCGCTATCTGAATATAAAACAGACCTTCCACCACCCTGGGAGGCTTTAAAAATAATGTGTACTATGAAAAAAAAAACTGCATGGATTTCAAAACTTTTTGCATCAAAATAAACTGGTATTTTAAGTCCATTTTCATTAAGTGTTTTTTTTTTATTTTTAGAGTTTTTGTTTTTGTTTTGTTTTGCCTTAGGGTACGTGCACTTGTAGAGTGTGAGAGAAAGAGCCAGTGAGAGAGCAAGTGAGAAATCACTCCCCAGGGGTGATGGCCACACCAAAATTTCTTCTCCTCCATTCTCTTTTTTGGATCTTAGACACACATGAATACATGCCTGGCATGAGCTTGAAGTCACTGGATCCAGTACTCGAGCCACAGTCAACCACGTGAAAGTCCAGCAACATAATCACTACACCATCTCCTTAGATCTGAACTACATAACAAACAAGAATACATTTAAATAAAATAAAATATTATACCTGAAAGAAAGCCTCCAATACTTAATGTTCTTCCTTCACACGGCTTCTGCAAACACTAATATGCACCTCCCCTATGCCAAGCCCTATGTTAAGCAGAGTGGCAATGAAGATGCAAAGACATCATTTCATCTTTTAAGGCACACTTTACATGGATCTTAAAAACAAAACAGGGACCAGCAGTTGGCGTAATGGCTATGTTGCTGGACTCCCATGTAGTTGACCACGGTTCAAATCCTGGACCTGATGGCTTAAAACTCACACCAGGTGCATGTACATGCATGCCCAAGATCCCAAGAGGACAATGGAGGAGGAGGAATTGTGGCGTGGCCATCCCTCCCACCCGGGGTGGGGGGCGGTGATTTATCGCTTTCTGTCTGTCTGTCTCTCTCTTTCTGGTGCGTGCACAGGCCCTATAGAAAAAAAAAACTCTCAAAAACAAAACCAAACAAACAAAAAACACAATTCTTTCAATTACTAGGTCTCTCAAATGCTTAGAAATACAAATGTCTGCCATTTTTTCAGTATTAAGGAACATTTATGATGTTCTACATGGAAGTTAATTCAAATAACTAGCAGGTAGAGCTATGAGAATATTTCACCTGCCCTCATTTTACTTATGAAAAGACAAAGGGTCAGAAAAAGGCAATGATTTGCCCAGAAAAATATAGTGAATTTCCTGCGACCTACAGTTCTTTGTATTTTATGGTATTACCCTTATAACCTAGAGAGATAATTTGAGAGGTGTTTTTTGTTTTGTTTTTATTTATTTTTTTTTATTTTTTAATCTCTGCACAACTCCTACTGAAACCAATGCTTACACACCACACCTGAAACATTCCCACCAAGCCATACTCCACCTTCACCAGCCTCCATGCCAGAAAGCGCACAATGTCTCTATAGAGCTTACAACGTAGTTGTGTTACTGGCCAACTGTTGGGTCATCAGATTGTATTTTTCTAAGCACTTTTGCATCTTTCTACTCCTTTTTTAATAGAAAAACACAGAAATAAAAATCATGACTTTCCTAATGACCTAATAAATCCCTGTGCTTTTTCTTATGGTCAGTGAATGAGAGGCAGAGGGTAGAGAAAAAGGGTCCTGATTTCTGTAACCAGTTACTGAGAGATAGTCGGCAGTACCGTCAAACTTTCTCTCAAAGTGTAAAGCATCCTTGGTATTTATAGGTACAAGATACAAGCAGGTGCAAATCATTCCTTACTACAATCAATCAAAGTCCCTTGCTCTACTCTGAGTAATTAGCCTGGTCCCATTCCTGGTTTCTCATCTGACCATTCTTCAAACGGACCTCCCTATGACTCTTCATTTGGTCAAATTATTCTCATTAGGGGCTTTTCTTCATTTAAAAATGGCTGAAGTCTTGCTAAGCCTTAAATTGGCCTGCTTCAGGTGGAGTGAAAGATTAGTGACAACTGACCTGATACGCTGCATGAGCATGGCTGCCAAATCACGTGCTGAGTGTAAGAACCAAGTGACTAAGAACAGGCCCAGGGTAGAAGAGAATGGCAGCAACAGGCAAACCCAGAGTATATCACAAATCTGGCACTTAAATACTTCAGTAATGAACTTTCTACTTCAAGGAAGGGTTCTTATACTCAAGGCAGACATCCCTGACCTACAAAACTGCAGCCTTTAGGGTAGAAAGTGAGCTAATCAGTTCCCAGCACAGAGCAGTGCTCCTGTAGAGAGCAGGTGCTTAAGATAGTAAATTGCATACATCAACTTGGCCAGTATATTGTCCCTGGTTGGCTGGGCAAACACCAGTCTAGATGCTGCTGAGAAGATCTCTCATAGGCGTGATTAACATTTACCATCAGTTGACTATCATAAAAGAGCAATTACAAATCGGGCAAAATGGACTGAAGCAAATTAAAATAAGCCTCTAAAGTTATATTACATTTTTTTCCCTGTCTCTTTCACTAGAATGTAAGCTCCTGGTGGGAGGGCATTTTATTGGGTTGTCAGGAAAGTCATGATACATTTTTGCATATAAAAATGGAAAAATACATCATGATTTTACTAACAACCTAATATTTCATTCAGCAGTATGTTCCCAACACCTAGCAGAGTACCTGGCATATAGTTGGTGCTTAATAAATAGAATGAATAAATGAACAGGTGGTTTTAATGCATTATATTCAAAAAAGCTACTAGTAAATGCCCACTGCTAATGAGCTCCTCTGCACAGTGGTTGAACACTTTGCTGCTCTTAGTTGAGTTGTACTCTTTTTGCAAAGACCAGTTTATCTTCCAAATTTGTTTCTGCCAGCTGTAGTTGTTATCATCATTACATGATTAAAACAAATATTAGATAAGCTCATTAAATATGAGTGAAACCCATAGTTACTGTTTAGATAAAACTAAGCTAAATGTTGGGAAAAACTTGATTCAAATACAACACTTCAAATCTGAGATTGTTTCCCCAATGCCTTTAAGCTCTCTTCTACTTCAAAGACACTTTAACTGGAAATGGCTTATGGGTATGGTTTAGACAATTAAGTCAACATGGAACTCCAATCAGCCATCCAATAATGCAGAACAATATATATATATATATATAAATTACTAAATGAATATATATGTTATAAATGTGAAAATAAAATGTTATATATAATTTTTAAACAATTCCCTACTGGAACTGGCTTTCTGATCAAATTAACCAACTACTTGGTTGTTCCAAGTGTGTTCCAAGCATGTCCAATTAGAGTGCTTCTGCTCTAATCACAGGTTCTGTGATTCAGAAAAGATCAAACATGAACACATGTCTTCAAGTCCTGCCATTACCTCTGCTTTAGCAGCCAGACCAAAACAATATCCTGTGATCACCTTTTTTGAGCTCATACACTTGTTTGGTTCATAAGCTTTTACTACTTGGGATGGCTCTTCATTGAGAGTACTTTTTTAAAAAATTATTTATTATTATTATTTATACATTCAATCACTACACATTGTTTAGATTATAAGGAGACTTTACCCAGCACAATATATACCTCAGTCCAGCCCAGTTGAGAATACTATATAGATCCTCATCAACAGATCACATGATAATTCTATTTGAAGGTCTTAGAGGAAACTCCATATTGTTCTCCACAGTGGCTGGACCAATTTACATTCCCACCAACAATGTAGGAGGGTTCCCCTTTCACCACATCCCCTCCAGTACTTACCATTTTTTTTTTTAATCTTTGCCATTCTGATTGGGGTTAGGTGGTATCTCATTGTGGTTTTAATCTGCATCTCCCTTCTGATGAGGGATGTGGACCATTTTTTCATATGCTTTCTGGCTGTTTCTATGTCTTCCTTAGAGAGTTGTTTATTCAGCTCATTTTCCATCTTTTAATTGGGTTAATCTTTTTTTTTTTTTTTTCAGGGTAAGCTGCTTCAGTTCCTTGTGTATCCTGGTTATCAGTCCCTTATCTGAGGCTAACAGTTAAAGAAAATTCTCTCCCATTCTGAGGGCTGTTGATTCATACTAACTACATTATCCTTTGCTGTGCAGAAACTTCTTAATCTGATGTAATCCTACCTATCTGTTTTGGGGATTATTGCTTATTCTTTTACGATCTTGCTTAAGAAGTCCTTGGCTACTCCAATGTCCCCCAGAGTTTCCCCAGTGTTTTCCACCAGTAGTTTTATAGTTTGAGGTCTAAGGTTTAGATCTTTGATCCACTTTGAGTTTATTTTTGTTAATGGTGACAGATAGGGGTTCAGATTAATCTTTGTGCAGGTGGATACCAAATTTTCCCAGCACCATTTGATAAAGAGGTTTTCCATTTTGACAGGATTGACTGGTATTCTTTGTCAAAGATGAGTTGGCCATTTGTTTTGGGATTTGTTTCTGGGGTCTCTACTCTGTTCCATTGATCCTCTTTTCTGTTTTTGTGCCAATACCATGCTGTTTTGATTATCACAACATTGCAATATATTTTAGGATCAGGAAGAGAGATGCCACCTACTCCACCCTTCTTGCATAAGCTGATTCCTTTATCATTAAGACTCTCAGTAAAATCAGCATAGAAGGATCATTTCTCAACATAATAAAAGCTATCTATGAAAAACCTATAGCTAACATTATACTGAATGGGGAAAAGCTTCCACTAAAAACTGGTACATGACAAGGCTGCCCACTTTCTCTGCTCCTATTCAGTACAGTACTGGAAGTCCTAGCCAATGCAATCAGACAAGAGAATGAAATAAAAGGGATTCCAATAGGAAAGGAAGAACTGAAATTATCTCTGTTTGTAGATGACATGATTATATACATAGAAGACCCAATAGTATCCATGAAAAAACTTCTCGAAGTAATAAATGTATACAGTAAAGTGGCAGGATACAAAATTAACTTACAAAAATCTATAGCATTTCTATATACAAACGACAAGCAGATAGAGACAGAACTGAAGAAAGTAATCCTATTTGGGACCAGCAGTTAGTGTAATGGCTATGTCACTGGACTCTCATGTAGTGGACCGCGGGTTGAGGTT
>NW_006209177.1:2389376-2392626 GCF_000334495.1 Tupaia belangeri chinensis | reverse complement strand
AAGGGAACCAGCAGTTAGCGTAATGGCTATGTCGCTGGACTCCCATGTAGTCGACCGTGGTTTGCATCCCGGACCCGGTGGCTTAAAACTCACGCTGGGCACGTGTGCGTGCGTGCCCAAGATCCCAAGAGGAGAATGGAAGAGAAGGGATTGCAGCATGACCATCTCCCCTGGGGGGTGATTTCTCGCTTTCTGTCTCTATGCCTTTCTCTGTCTGTCTGGTGAGCACACGCACCCTATAGCGAAAACCTCTCCAAAAAAAAAGGAAAGAAAAAGAAAGTAATCCCATTTACCATAGCCACAAGATGTATAAGATACCTAGGAATAAAACTAACCAAGAAAGCCAAAGATCTGTATAAGGAAAACTATGAAAACATTAAAAAGTATATTGAAAATGACACAAAAAAGTGAAAGGAAATCCCATGTTCTTGGATTGGCAGAATTAATATAATCAAAATGGCAATCCTACCCAAATTAATCTACACATTTACTACAATCCCATTGTAAAATTATGAGAGTACTTTCAATCATCGTTCTGCTCTCTGAGAACACTACTAATTGTGCAAGGGTTCTAGTTCAATACTCAGTGAGGTCACCAACACAGAGCAGACCAGAAAAGAGAAGAGTTGAAAAATGCCAATCCATCTTTTGTGGTATGAGTTGGGAACTCTGGTAAGTTTTAATGAAATGGGAGGGTACTGTTGTCTGAAAACTGGAGAGTAAACAGGCACTGCTTTTTTGTTTGGAGTCAATCTAGTCTTAAAATCTTTTAGAGAAAAAAGAAAAAAAACAGTAGGAGAGGAGCAACTAAGGCAATGTAGGGATATGTAAATGAACTTGCTCAAAACCACAAAGAATGCTCAGAATCTTAGACTAGAATCCAGTTATTCCAATTTTGATGTGTTTTTTTTTTTCTAGAGTATGCTAGTCTATGTTATAACCCAAAAAGCATCATGAAAAGAAGATACGGCTATATCTGTTATTGAACCCAGGGCAGGATGAGTGATTCAGAAATTAACCAGTAGAGACAGAATGTAATAATGTGTCACTTCAGTTCTCCAAAATGAATAGATTAGCAAAGGTTTTTAAACCTTATTTGAGGGACTGCTAAAGTGTATCCTATGACTAAGAATGGTATGAAGGACAAAATGAGATCTTGGAAAAGTGGAGGGAATTTTGATACCCCTTCCAGCTCCCATGTTACTTCACTCATTCCATCCTTATTTACTAGCCACAAACCACCAACTATGGATTTCCTAAGGAATTCACTTACTAGACTACTGGATAATAATGAGAGAAGAGCCTCACTTTATCTCCAAGAGAAACTAATGCCTTGGACCTCAGTCTTATGACAGGTCTGCCCATACTGAATTCCAGGGTTTGACAATGCTAACTGCATCTGCATGTTCATGTTAACAGAATTCTGAGGACTCTGTCCTCCCAAGATAAGCACAAAAATGCCTACATTGGGGTGGTAATTACCTTGCTCTCCTGAATGGTGTATTTTCTAATCATACTGAGGAAAATGCTTTGTCAGGACAAAAACACCAATTACAAACTTTTGGTAAAAATTGCTAGAGCAAATAAAAATGTGCTAGGAGGTAACACAGAATTTATGCAATCATAGTCAAAGTATCAAACAGGGGTCACCAAACGGCCCCTTGGGAAAGTCCCCTACAGAGACAAGATGGAGAAACATCCACGTTCTTTTCCCTTAGTTTTTCTATGTAACTTGCATAACTAGCAGCTCAGATACATGGAATACAATATATTTTGACATGTAGTTGCTAACAGAAGGCATAAGTTACTGTGATACACACAAGTCTCAGATTGGTACACCATTCCGTCTATAACTCATCTTTCATCTTCTGGACATCTTAGTACTTTTTAGAAGATCAGTGGTAAAGGGACCAGCAGTTGGCATAATGGCTATGTCGCTGGACTCCCACGTAGTCGACCATGGTTCGAGTCCAGGACCCGGTAGCTTAAACTCATGACGGGTGCGTGTGCATGCATGCCCAAGATCCTGAGAGGAGAATGGAGGAGAAGGGATTATAGTATGATCATCCCTCCTAGGGGTGATTTCTCGCTTTCTGTCTCTCTGCCTCTCTCTATCCTTCTGGTGAGCGCACATGCCCTAAAGTAAAAACCTCTCAAAAAAAAAAAAAATCATTGGTAGAAATAAAAGATGAAACCCAGTTTTTTCTGTTTATTTGATAACAGCTCCGGTAAAGAGTAGTCACCAAAGACGTTGGAGCTTTCCAGGAAATAAGGTGAAATGAAGGGGAGGTGAAGCTGGGGATATCATTTTCATTATGCAGCCTCAGGGGTCACATATAGTGTATTTCCATGAACTTCTTGAAGTTCATGGAAAATGTATATGATAAAAAAAAGTTATGCATGGATTTAAAATGTTTTTGCACTAAAAGAAATTTGTATCTTAATTCCATTTCTACAGACTTTATGAAGTTCTCTTGTATTTAGTCAGAAGTCTCTGCTCTATTTCTGCCTCAACAATAGACTGCTCTCACCCGCCCAACACCCAGCACTCCCAGATCTACTTTGCTGATATCTGCACTTGAGCCATGTCCAAGGACGCCTGTAGCCCCAGGATAAGAGAGGTCAGGAGGGACTTATGCAGGACAAACTACAGGATCTTTAGGAAAGCCATGAAGGATTATATGCAGAGGTCTGTGGAATCCTCCGAAACTCTCGACTTGAAGGATTAAAAAGAGGAGTAAACAGACCATAGTGAAGGAAAATAGATTATAAGAAGTCAAGGAAGAAACAGAAAAAACATGTTCATTTTAATGCCTCTAGAGGCTTTGAGTGTCCCATTGTTTGGCTGCTAAATAGGCTGGTCATAACTTCACTCTGTGGTAGAGCTAGTTCTTTTGTCCTGATGGAGTTAAACAGTAGGTCTAGGATCAGGAACTAGACACAAGTTGCAACAAATTGTTTCAGTTCCAAAAGCCTTGCTCAGCATCATTCATTTTGGCTTGAAATTCCTCCCTGGGCAGGACTTGTCCACTTCTTTGAATAGTAGAACCTGTTTGGTTGATTTCTTTTTTTCATAAAATAAAATCATAATCATATCTAAATAAACTCTCCCAGGTAACATGAGAACTTCTTATAAAAATCTACCTAGAGGGACCAGCAGTTAGCATAATGGCTATGTCGCTGGACTCCCATGTAGTCGACTGCGGTTTGTGTCCCGGACCCGGTGGCTTAAAACTCACGCCGGGCGTGT
>NW_006209177.1:2382644-2389288 GCF_000334495.1 Tupaia belangeri chinensis | reverse complement strand
CTTTCTGTCTCTATGTCTCTCTCTGTCTGTCTGGCGAGGGCACGCGCCCTATAGCGAAAACCCTCTCAAAAAAAAAAAAATCCACCTAGAAGCAATTTCTGCTGATGTCATCTTACAGGGAAAGATTTGTAAAGGAATGAAATGGTATCTTTTTTTTTAATTAGCTTCATTCAACCTCAAAGGCTATATGCTTCAATTGTCCCCTAGGTAAGAAAATGAGTTTTGTTTAATGAACCAAACAGATATTTAACATTGTTATGAGTTAGTCACAGAAGAACAGACAGGTTATAAATAATAACTTTCTGCTTTTTCTAATAAGATAAATTATATATACATACAGAAATAAATATAATCACAAATATTAAAATTATATATACATACAGAAATAAATATAATGATAACTATTGAATCATCGGAAACATCATGACACATTTTTACACAGGAAAACATAAAAAAAAAGTAGTCATGAGTTTTCTGACAAAACATAAATAGACGCACATGTACAGAATGAGAGAATGAGAAAGGTTCATTCTGTATAGCTTATATACTCTCACCAGATGTCATTTCTGCATAGTTTTATCATATTCTCCCCTACCATAAGATACCTTTCAAGGAAAATAAACACTTAAAAATTCAAATCTTTACATCACAATTTAGAAGAACTTTGTTGTATCTCTTCTGGCAGCTAATCATTTTAGTAACCAAATATTATGTGTCTTAGGGATAGATGTTTATATGAAGTTCTTACATGCTGATTTTATCAAAGAGGTATATGTAGGAAAGATTTTACAAGGAGTAAATGTAAAGCAACTGTGAATTACATCAATATTTAAAAAAAGAACAGAAGGGCCTTTGAAAATCCCATTTTATTTTAAAATTGCTAAAGCCACATTTTTAGTTGTTGTATACTCTACCAACTCGCCCACATGATGCCAAGACCACCTCAAAGCATGTCAAATGATAACAAAAGGCACAGTGTCATGGTACTATTCAACAGCAACTAATTTTCATCCAGTGTTGAGCTAAAGAAATTCACAGAACATTGGGTTTGCAATGGAGTTTGGGTGATTATACGGTCCCAACTTTTTCTCTGGGCTCCTTTCATTTTTATTAAAGATACGAGATCACAAGAGAAGTTAAATGAGTTTCCCAAGATCACACAGCAAGTAAATGATGGAAGTAGGATTAGCGCTCAGACCCTCTGACTCAGCCCAAAGTGGTTTGTCTAATGAATTACATGGCCAAGGGAAGACACATAATGCAATTTCATTTTGACAATTCAGAATATAAAGATCCCACTCCCTCAATGCTGAGAAGAGGTAGGGAGGCAGAGGCAAACGAGGAGGAGAAGAGTAAGGTAAGCTTGTCCCTTTATGCTTGTACATTGGAGCACTCAAGAATGTGTTAACCTACTCACAAAGTAGACTCTTGGACTGGTTGTCTACAATGTCAGATATGTGGATTAAAATAGAAAGTTTCAGTATAAACCCTAGATATTTACAAATATAGGTATTTATCTAAATATTGTATTGTGCATAGACAGAGTTTTAATGTACATAGATAGAATCTTAAGGCATTTAAGTGGAGAGCATACGATCACAAATCTCCATGACTGGGTGAATTACTGCCTCAGGATTGGGTTATGGGGGGGCAAGGACAGTATGTTCAGTATGCAGGAAGCATTTTGAGACATTTGCTGTGATGGATATTTTTAAACTCTTTCTAACCATACATAGAATGCAGAAATTAACACAAGAATGTCTTAATTGGGCCTATTTTATATACAAAAGAATAATGGGCTAAATGGGTTGGAATGAATGCCATATTTATCCTTCAAGGGAGGAAAGACATGATGATTCACAGGCAGTGAAGCAAAGAGCATTGGGCCTTCTCATGAGTAGAATAAATATATCTCCTTTCATGATATTCTATCATCTAGTCCTTAAAGGCCCCCTAAAGGCACAAATAGAAAAGAGATGGGAAAATCAGAAATGATTCATTTTAATTTCACATACAGTAATTTTCTTTGAGGGATTATGATGCAAAGCCACAATAATGGTTTGACAACTCTGTCTCAACTTTAAACTACCCAAAATGACATTGTAAAGTCCCATTATAACTCTCTCCAACTGATGGATCACGTACCTCCTATGTATAAGGTGGCCACTGGCAAAGAGACTAGAAATAGTACATCAGCACAGGAGCGGTGACCCTTGGCTTCTGCACATTGTTGCATTTGGTGGTTTTGTCAGCTCTGTACTTACTCTCTTAACTTTGTTTTGCTTAGGCTAAAATGGGTTTGAATTCCCTTAGCATGGAAATGATGGATGGAAGAGGCAGGTACAAATTGTGCTGGGTGAAAAAATACAAACTTGCTGCGGACCTTCAAGAATGGATGATGGATATTTATAGCTGAGCTGACAGAAACTGGCTTTCATTTTGGGAATAAAGAAAGGAGGAGAATATGAGGAAATGCTGCAAAGAAATTAAAAGATAATTTCTTCTCTCTTATGTAAGATCATTTATTCAGGAAAACAGATTAGTCCTTTATCTTTGCCCAGATAGAAAGAAAGGGTGAACTTTTATAAAAAGAAAAAAGCCAAACCAAAACAAACAAACAAAAAAAGTGCAGGAAGTGACCTGTTAACAGTAGTTTTGATTCTGTTGGCTCTGAAGGTTGATCTTTCCAAGTCCCATTGGCTTGGATGCAGCAAAAGTGCACCTCATGTATGTCTGCCTTGCCAAGCAGGAACCTCTCTTCCATGTGGTTGGAAATGCAACACTGCATCTCATTTCTTTAATTGGCCTCCAGCATTAAATTCAGAGATAGTATTAACAGACAGTGCTCTCACTTAAAAGGCCAATTTAGCTTTTCATTGACTTCTACAATAATGTAAGGAATTTCAGAAAGGCATAACAAGTAAAAAAGAAAAGACATAGTTTGTAGGCACACTCCAGTGTATGACACTGTGTTCTTTCAAATTTGTGTGAAAATTAAACCATCATCAGTCAATTCTCACTTTTTCATTGGCTATAGTTTTTAAAAGGTTGTCTTTATTTTAAATTGATCAACTGATAGTTCATCCTAATAATTCAACTCTCTGTCTCTGAAAGCCCCCATTCTCTCCATTAAGTCATTAATGAGCTGCAAACTCTTATGTATCTTAATAAAAGGACTGTGCTCAGATTTTCTCATACCAAGTTTTTCCTAAACTGAATATATGGTTATTAATGTAATGAATTGGTGCCAAAACACTGGATTAGAATTTATTTTATATTCAATCGCTGTATATCATTACAGCATACAAAATAAATTTCCCTAGCATGAATACACTGTATATTAGTCCAGTCAAAGATATTACCATACCTATTATCAACAGATAATTTTCCATTTGTGTGTCCCTTACATGTTTTGCTTCTTTCTTTTTCCCGTTGAGTCCCTCTCTCTCACTCTTCTCCATTCCCCACCCTCCTCCCACACTGTGTCTAGTGTCCAAGTTTCTCTCCATGCATTTATACCTTCCAATCTTTCAGTTTCTACCATGGAGTACAGACATTCAGTATATATTGAGTGGGGACATGGAATACCTCTCTTTCAGTCTAGCTTGATTTGCTTGGTAGTAAATCTTCCATATGATAGGAATACACAAATGAATATGTATCACTCTAATTCAGTGCTAAGTACAGAAACAGAAGTATGAAGTACTGCAGATATGACACACAAAGGTTTTACCTTTGGCTAAAAGGACCTAGAAAAGTTTCTCAGAATTGATGAAGATTTCAGGTAGATTTTGGCAAATTAATTGGGGTGTAGAAAGTAGGAAATGACATTTCAGAGAAAGGGAGAGCTTGGGTGACAGCAGGAGATAAGAGTACAGGGTTCGTGAGGGTGTGTGATGGGAGGCAAAGCTGGGGGCTTACATTCCAAGCCCAAACACTTGGCCTTCATTTTGAATGGGATAGAGAGGCATGGAAGGCTGCATGACTGCTGAACTCTTATAGGCAGACGGCAAAGCTGGAGTACACCTCTAAACGTCTCTGTTCCCACTGTGCCCTGGGTATTGCTATTGTAAAGGGCTTAGGGTGAAGGGTCTCTTTTGCCTAGTCAAAGAAGGTCAACCCTTAGAAAAGTAATTTCATATTCATTTGTAGTCACTTCAGCAATTCTTTTCTGGGATGCCATCCATATCCATTTAATATTCTTTACACCCCCTTACAGCGTGTAATGAGAGATCCATTTCTTAAGACGATTCCCACCAAGGCCTCCCTATAGATGCCTTCAAGATTTTGCACCTGCAATTGGCTAATTGCCAGCACAATAGGGCACTTGAGCCTTCAAAATTAAGGGTTTAACTATAAGTGGGGAACTGCAATGATAAATGAAAGGCAGAATTCACACTTCTGATTTCTATGGTCTAATACATTAGGGGATGTAAAATGGAGGCAGGCCATAAAAGTTATCCTTATGGTTACCATTGAGTCCTTGGACATGGTCTCTTCAATTTAGAAACTGGAGTGAAAGACCCTCTTAAAATCTGCAATGTGACCATTATTATCATCTCAAAAGGCAGCTTTGACACAAATACAGTAATTATTTTGTAACTTCTCTGAAAGACTGACCACCTCCCTTCTCCCTGCCCTTCCTTTTAAAGAATGAATTCAAAAGAAAGAGAGGGAGAGAGACAGAACCAAAGAATGACTTCATGAAGGTCACATTTTCCAGAGCCTCAAAACAACTTGGGAATTTCCACCAATTGGTCCATAAATATGTATACTTTGGTTATCTTCTCTTACCAATCAGAAAATTCCCTCATAGAAATCCTTCCACAGCTAGGATTGCCTGTGTTTCTTCCAGTTACTGGGCTGTCATAAGAACAATAACCAACTCACAATTTCAGGCCAAAAACCTAGGATTAGCCAGTCATGCCACCTTTTTACTTTGACAGGCTCTAAAAATATTTTCCCCACCAACGTAGCGTCTGTTTCTAGAAGTATCTTCTTTTACTAATATGGCTGCATATGCTTTTCAGTTTGGCAACAGCAACAGTAGTGTCAGGTGGGAGATACCCTACTGGGAAAGCAGTCTCTTCTCAACAGTTTCAGCAGAAGAATTTACACCTTCACATTGCAGGCAGTCTTGGAGGAAAGTACAAAGGCAATGCCTTAGAAATATAGTGTACCAGGAGTGAGCTTTTTAAATAGAGGTTTCACACATAGTAAGTAGGGGGTCAAATTCGTTAGATGAGAACACTTTTGAAATAGGTCTGGCCAGATAGATACATAGACTGAAGCTTAGGAAAAGTCCCTATTGTCAAAACTAGGAGTGTCTAGTTTCCCACAGAATTTACATGAACTTTTATAGTTTCACAGTCATGAAAATTAACCAGTAAATAATTTTCTATGGCAGATGAAGGGAGCCTCCATGTGAAAGCTAAAAAATTAAATGTCACTATATTTAAATGACATAAAGTGCCTGATTAATGGTGCAGGAAAATAAATCCCAGAACAAAAGGCCTGCAAAGCTAATCCCTATTCACATACACCGTTATCAAGAAATATGTATTTAAGGCTTACTGGGAGCTAAATGCCAATTGGAGAGCATGCCAATGTGAAAGGTATGGCCCCTGATTTCAAGATTATAATTATTTGGAGAAAAAGACCTATTGACATGTAAAGATAATTAACCAAATCAGACACTACTTAACAACTGCCAAATGAGTGGTGTAGACTGTTAACTATTAGAGGGCTCAAAGAAGGGAGATTCTTGAAGGCTCAGGGACAGGAGTGCACCCTGGCCTCTCAGGAGTCTGAGCCTATCTGAAGGAAGGGCAAATTTAGGAAAGCAAAGGCAGATGAGTTTGGGAAAGTAGTTCTTGTGGGAGGGGGATGGGGCATCGTGGAAGTTAAGTATGAAGTACAAACTGAGGAGTTCCGTTTAAGAGGAGATGTGTGCCAAGGAGTGCCATGAGCTGAACTAAGACTAGGATGAAGTAAATGGCTAGCAGGCAAGGTGACTAAAAACAGTGGAAAATATACAATTGCATTTGATTGGTGGGAGACAGTGCTGAGAAATATTTAATAAATTAGAGATCTGGAAGTAAAACAGAATGAGGTTAAGAAACTTCTGAGTTTCTTATGTTTCATTTGCACAGAAACTGCACCCCAAGATGGTTAAAGTACTTTAGAGAAAATATTTTACTTATCCTGGAGGAACAGAAATGTTAAGGATAATAACGGGAAGATAGGGCAGGGGGGTATAATTTTAGACTGTTCTTTATCAGTGAAGACACTGAGTCACACAAAGAATAACCACATATGTATGTGGTAAGTTGTATAAAGCTCCCCAAGATGTCCACATCCTAACCCCTGGAACTGGTGAATGCATAACTTTACAAGGCAAAATGGACTTTGCATACATGGTTAAATGTATCTTGAGATGGAGAGATGGTCCTGGATTATCCAGGTGGATACAAGGTCCTTATCAGAGATAGTAGAAAAGGTAGGTGGGACCAGCAGTTGGCGTAATGGCTATGTCGCTGGACTCCCATGTAGCGACCATGGTTCAAGTCCTGGACCTGGTAGCTTAAACTCATGCCAGGCATGTGTGCGTGCATGCCCAAGATTCCGAGAAGAGAATGGAGAAG
>NW_006209177.1:2372949-2382634 GCF_000334495.1 Tupaia belangeri chinensis | reverse complement strand
AACCTTTCCAAAAAAAAAAAAAAAGCTAGGTGAGCCCAGGGAAGCAGAGGCCAAAGTGATTGAGGACCAATAGCCAAGGAATGCGTGTGGCCTCTAGAAATGGAAAAGGGCAAGACAAGAAATTCTCCCTTAGGGTCTCCATAAGGAATGCAGCACCGCCAACCCATTTTATACTTGGGACCTCTAGAACTGTAAGAGCACAAATTAATGTTGCATTAAGGCACTAAGTATGTGATGATTCATGCTGATTCATCGCAACAGCCCTAGGAAACTAATGGAAACTAATACACCACATGTATATATAAATTAATTTCTCATCTTCACAGGCTGATCAATCCCACTGCTAGATAATACTACCTGAACTCAGAACTCAATTTCAACAAATTGCAGACAATACAGCAAGACATTGAGAGCCATACAGAAGTAGTAGGCAGCAAGTCAGCTTCTCCAAAGAGAATACCTTTCAAAATTCAAATACTTTCTGGGAAATGTCACCTTTCAAAGTCACACTGATCTCAGTACATTGATCTCTGTCAATTTTAATAAATTAGAATACTAAATCAATGCAACTCACTGTGGAAAAATTACATTGCCTAACACAACCACTATACCCTCAGGGCTTCCCCCACCTGCCAGAACACTTCACCATGAATGTCCAAGCTCCAGGATGCAAATTCACACAAGAGAAAATTGAGCCCAGCATCTGTCTAACCAAAGTCACATAACAGAGGTCAAAAATGGCCTGTTTCCCATCTTTCCATAGGGAACAGGAGAAAGAGTGATATGTGAAAAACACTGGGCCAACTAACAAGAATTAAAAATACTATTTTAATAACTTTCTTTCAATGTCTGCTAACAATTCACTCAAACTGTTGTTTTTTCTTTAGCTGTATTTCCCCTTTAACAAGTTCCCTGAATTACCCTTTAAAAGGAATATATTGTTTATATGGAGAAATTAAATATATAAATACTTTTATTCTAATTTTAAACTAATACACAGCAGACTTGGAAAAAGCTGATACAATGAGCCAAACCCAGAATCACTAGGTGGTGAAAACCTGATACCATTTCTCTGATACATGCCTCTCCAGGCACATCACCCACTCAGAAGGCAGGTGGAATGGCAGCAGCTCACTGATGTCAATAGATCTCCAGCTACCTCCGTGAATCAGTAGTCACGTAGACTGAAAAAGCAGCAGCTACACAACTTTTCTCTGTAATACTGTGGCTCACTCAAAAGGAAAGGAGAAAAACATGCACCTACAATCCCTGCTACTCTGCAGGCTGAAGCAGGGAGATCTCGAACTCAGGGTCAGCCTGGACAACATAGTGTGACCCTATCTCTAAAAAGGTATATATGGGGGGACATGGTGGGGCAGGTAACACAACATTCTGTGAGGCTAACTGATGTGGGAATAAGGTTCAAGGTCCACATCCAGAGATCTCTCTGACCATGCCAGGCATGTGCACATGATCCCTTTTGGTTGAGGCAAGGCATAAATATCAGCTTGAGGATACTGCCATGGGTTCTCTCTCTCTCTCTCCCATTCTCAGTAAGTAAATAAGTACTTAAAATGAAATAAACAATATTTTAAATGGAGGAACAGAAAAAGGAAGTTCAACTTCCTCTGTCCTCACTAAATGTTACTTATTTACAAGACTTCTGATTTTGGTTTTGCATTGTATTGTTTTGAAAGGAAATACCTAAAAACATAGACATTCATTTAATATGCAATATTGAGAAAGCAGAGAGTGTCATGATCAGGTAGAATAAACCCTGAAGGAGGAGTCGGGAAGCCCAGGCTCTGTTACTGGATTGGCCATTAACTTGAGTAGTCAAGTGATTGGCAAATGGGCCTCTTGCTACCTGTGACTCAATACTGAGTCATTTATGATTAGAATTCTTCATAGCAGGGAAAAGAACAACAGTGGTAAAAAATTATTACTCTTACTATGTATCAGGAGCACATTCTCTCTCTAGATTTGTGTGATCTCTAATTCCGAAAGCAATCCTATGAATCAGGTGTTAGTTTCATCTCTCCTTTACAGAAAAGTGAGGTTCAAGGAGTTTAAGATCACTCAGCAGTGGAGCCCAGGAATTGTTTTACAGAAAGCCAACAGCTTTCACATGTTCTGCTTTACGCTCATTCTATGTTTTCCTAAGGACAGGCTGGGTGTGGCAAGGGCAAAGACCACTGAGCTCAGAGGAAAGTCTCATCTCTGGGGCTAGAGGGTGCCTGTTTACCTGCAAAATAAGAGAAGGATCATATTTGGCGACAATCTTCATCTTTGCAGTTCCCACACTGGGTTGGCTGAGCCATACCGTGACAGGAGGAATGTCACCAGGACCATATCCAATGTCTGTGTCTCAGGCTGCAGGTTTTGACAGGGATCTTGTTATTTCTTTCCTCATTATAATGCATGTTCTGAGTTGGGAAGGATATGCAGGGAAGGACTGGCAAGGGAAGTACTTTGGCAATTCTGTTTCTATGAGGAATCAAAACATATAGAAAAGAAGGAATACTACGGTGGAACTCCCCAAATTAGACTTGGTTTCAAATTGAAAGCTGAAAAAATAGTGAGAACCCCTTTTAATCCAGCCAGTCACTATACACACAGATTCAGATGGAATGCAGATCAAATAATATCCCAGAAATATGCCCATGTACATTCGAGGCTTAATATAACCCAACTAGCATAGAAGGCAGGTGTTAATACTATTCCCCAAACCACATTTCCACAGCATTTCAAATATTTATAGCTTGTTATAAATTACAGCAAGGCCACATATCAAAGAATGAAAATCACCCATATTAAATTAATCAGAGATTTTAGAAAATTATACATTGCACATGACTGACTATAATCCATTTAATGTTTCAATGTCATGGAACATTTGCTTTATAAATAAAATATGAAAGTGATTAAGCTCCCACAGACCCTCAGGAATATGGCAAATCTATATGAGAACCCCCTAAGCCCTGGATTTGTATCTCTGGATTTTGGTTAGTGGAGAAAAATTTAAAAAAATCATGCGACTGAACTAGATCTTACTAGTTGGTGATGCTCCAGAGGAAAGTCAATGTCAGCATGGGGAAAAGTGAAATTCAATATCCCCGCTCCTAATACTCTGATTTCCTGCAGCAGAATTCAAATGTTACCCTCAGCTCTGCAAGCTCAGTTGCCACTCTCCTTTAATGGAAACTTAAGTGCACATTGAAGGCAGGATTTGGCTCAAAGACTTTCTATACTGCACTAAACATTCCTGTTGTTAAATGCACCTTTACACATATATGCCATTACAAACTAGGATTGAATTTCAGAACAAGAGTGGAAAATACAGACTTCAGAGATGTCTGCAGAAGAGTTTAAAGGGTATCACCAACTCTCCTAACAAAAAAGAAAAACCTAGTCCTAAGAGCCAGGCAACTACGTAAGTTGCCTGTTAGCCAGAACATTCCACTGATTCTGAAGGTCTAATCCCCTATCTATGTTTCTTGGATTTCATGACATGCTTTCCATCTTTATAGAAGTACTACATAGTTATTTGTGTGCACAGAGGGTAGTGTATATATTAATTAAAATTTATTTTGCTTTGAGGACCTTTTGATAGCTTCATAATACCATCTGTAAAAATCCACTGTTCTGTTTCTATGAGGAATCAAAACATATAGAAAAGAAGGAATACTACGGTGGAACTCCCCAAATTAGACTTGGTTTCAAATTGAAAGCTGAAAAAATAGTGAGAACCCCTTTTAATCCAGCCAGTCACTATACACACAGATTCAGATGGAATGCAGATCAAATAATATCCCAGAAATATGCCCATGTACATTCGAGGCTTAATATAACCCAACTAGCATAGAAGGCAGGTGTTAATACTATTCCCCAAACCACATTTCCACAGCATTTCAAATATTTATAGCTTGTTATAAATTACAGCAAGGCCACATATCAAAGAATGAAAATCACCCATATTAAATTAATCAGAGATTTTAGAAAATTATACATTGCACATGACTGACTATAATCCATTTAATGTTTCAATGTCATGGAACATTTGCTTTATAAATAAAATATGAAAGTGATTAAGCTCCCACAGACCCTCAGGAATATGGCAAATCTATATGAGAACCCCCTAAGCCCTGGATTTGTATCTCTGGATTTTGGTTAGTGGAGAAAAATTTAAAAAAATCATGCGACTGAACTAGATCTTACTAGTTGGTGATGCTCCAGAGGAAAGTCAATGTCAGCATGGGGAAAAGTGAAATTCAATATCCCCGCTCCTAATACTCTGATTTCCTGCAGCAGAATTCAAATGTTACCCTCAGCTCTGCAAGCTCAGTTGCCACTCTCCTTTAATGGAAACTTAAGTGCACATTGAAGGCAGGATTTGGCTCAAAGACTTTCTATACTGCACTAAACATTCCTGTTGTTAAATGCACCTTTACACATATATGCCATTACAAACTAGGATTGAATTTCAGAACAAGAGTGGAAAATACAGACTTCAGAGATGTCTGCAGAAGAGTTTAAAGGGTATCACCAACTCTCCTAACAAAAAAGAAAAACCTAGTCCTAAGAGCCAGGCAACTACGTAAGTTGCCTGTTAGCCAGAACATTCCACTGATTCTGAAGGTCTAATCCCCTATCTATGTTTCTTGGATTTCATGACATGCTTTCCATCTTTATAGAAGTACTACATAGTTATTTGTGTGCACAGAGGGTAGTGTATATATTAATTAAAATTTATTTTGCTTTGAGGACCTTTTGATAGCTTCATAATACCATCTGTAAAAATCCACTGACATACTGGGGGGGTATTCAGCCAGGGCTGTAAATTC
Source organism: Tupaia belangeri chinensis (assembly GCF_000334495.1). Lineage (NCBI taxonomy): Eukaryota > Metazoa > Chordata > Mammalia > Scandentia > Tupaiidae > Tupaia > Tupaia belangeri. Next base: position 2,377,790 of record NW_006209177.1, on the reverse strand, counting down.
TGGAATATGTCTTGCCAGACTCTGTAATTCCATAAATGATGCTGGCTTTGTTGTCACCTTTATTAACCAAATGTCAAAAAGAAACAAAGGTCAATGCTGATAGAACACCCTACTCTCTTGGTCATATTCTATCCTGGACTTCAGTAAATGCAACAAGGCTAGATTATAGCTATATGTTGACTTCTAGTGTCCATAACTTAATTGGCCGCATACAGGGTGTATACTAAATATTCCTTTTTTTTTGTGGGGGGGAGGTTTTTTGTTTGTTTTGCTATAGGGCATGTGCGTTCGCCAGAAAGACAGAGAGAGAGAGAGACAGAGAGACAGAAAGCAAGAAATCATCCCCCGGGGGGATGGCCGTGCCACAATCCCTTCTCCTCCATTCTTCTCTCAGGACCTGGGGCATGCGCAGACATGCACCCTGCATGATTTAAGCCAATGGGTCCAGGACTCAAATCATGGTCAACTACATGGGAGTTCAGTGACATAGCCATTATGCCAACTGCTGGTCCCTAAATATTCCTTTTTATCAGGAGTTCTGAAGGGGGCAAGGCATCACCAATTTATCACATGACTTACCTTATTCCTACTGAAAATCTGAACCTGGCAAATAGGAGACACTTTGAGTCCAAATCTTCTTCAAGATCTGATGACATAGCAAGGGCCTGATACATACATTAATAGTATATGAGGGGTCTTCAGAAAGTTTATGGAAAATACATATTATGAATAAAACATGCATGGGTTTCAAATATTTTTTGGAAATTTTGAAAATAAACTTGAACTTTAATGCTACTGTTCCATGAACATTTTGAAGAACTCTCATGTATTGGTCAGGGTTCTCCCAAAAAACAGAACCAACAGAACCAATGGGATTTATTATAGGAATTATGTCACATGATCCTAAGGCAGAATATTCCCACAACAGACTGTCAATAAACTGGAGAGATAGCTGTAAGATTGAAGCAGGGAAGCAGGTGCTGTTCCAGTCCCAGGCCTGAAGGGGGCCCTCGATAGATTTTGAAGCAGGGAAGCCAGTGTATTTCTAGCCCAAAACCTAAAGGGGAATCTTAGAAGGCCACAGGCCTGTGCACCCTTGGGTGGCTGCTGGTATGAGTCCAGAGTCCAAAGATTAAAATAACTTGCTGAGTGTCTGGCTAGAAGGACAAAGGGGCCTTGAGCTGGCAGGAACAAGTGCAACCAAGGGCTGGGTGGAAGACCAGGGATGGAGCAGGCAGAATGTGTGTGAGTTAGAACAGACAGCATGCTCTGGAAGGAAAGGTCCAGAGAAAGGGAGGGAGAAAGAAAGCAGGGCCCTACTTCCTTGTCCCTCCTTCTCACACTCACAGCCGATTGGGTGGTGCCTGTCCACATTGATGGCAGGTCTTCCTCTCACCCAACTAACTCATATGCCAATCTTGTCTGACAACACTCTCACAGATATAGTTAGAAACAATGTTTCAACAACCTTCCAGGCATTTTTCAGTTCACTCAAGTTGACATCCAATTTAACCATCATACCTCTTACACAATAGCCTCTCTAAAAGAAAGAAACTAGGTATGTTTTTAGAACCATTTTAAAAAGAGTTTTATTCCCTTATAACTAAATACAAAACTGTTTCCATGTCATAAATAAATTGATACAAATCTTTAAATGTTGAAACAGTTTGTAGGTGGTCATGATGTATAGAGGACTCTGCCAAGATATTATACAGTAGCTATATGTTTCCCCTATATTATAAATAGTCCGAATTCTTAAACGACTTTTGTATCTCTTTTCCTAAAGCCAACTTGGGCATTTCAAAGAATCCAAGTTTTGGAATTCGGAAAATGTGGGTTAAAGTCCACTTTTTAGCTTTTTACTAGCTAAGTCAGCATAGGGTGGGGGGCAGTTACTTTATTTCTGTGAGATTCTGTTTCCTCGTCTTGGAATACTAAGCCTAGAGTAGGATCTCAATGTTCTTGCTTTACATCTTGATGTCCATAATCCTGAACATAGTGCTTGGCACACAAAGATAATTTCTTGTCATTGTTTTAGGGCAAACATGGTCAAGCGTGTTCAGAGTTAATGCTGTAAAAGGGATGAATAAGTTATTTACTTCAATCACACTAACTTAGGCTTCAATATGGAGAACAGTCCTTTTTTTTTTTTTTTTTGATACCACATTTTCCTGATGTTTGTGTCATATGTGCCCACAATGAGCAATATTCTCTGAAGGTAACTGATTGCTCATCAGCAGATGTGCCTGGATCTGGGACATCATCAGCTTGAAAATAGAGATTCTATATTTCAAATATATACCTAATAGGTTTTATCTTTTTAAAATTTATTTTATTTTACATTTATTTATGTTTTAATTTACATGTAATCACTGTACATCTTTACAGAGAATGACATGGTTTTCCCCAGCATGAATATAGTGCATATTAGTCAAGTCAAAGACATTACCATATATTGAGTTGTCAGGAAAATCATGACTCAGTTTTTTGCTTAGAAAAATTACATCATAAATCTAAAAAAAAAAAAAAAGAAGAAGAAGAAAAAGAAAAAGATATCATCACTAGGTAACTTCATTTTTGTGTCTATTAAATGTGTTGTTTTTCCGTGATCCTCCCCCTCTCACCCGCTATTGCCCAACCTGTTAACCCCCAATACTGTTTCTAGTATATAGAAATATTCCCTCCCTGCTATTTTACAGGAAAATACTCCTTTCTGGGCCATTGTATCATCATCATCTAACTCTGTGTGGGTCTCCTATGCTGTACAATGATAATGTGGTGTTTACCATCATGATCCTGGGGTAATGCAAAATCCTATTGTGCCTTCTGAATCATCCAACATTCAATTACATTCTATCTAGTTTTAGTACTAAATTATTGTCTTAAAATTGGTAATCCCTCTATGGGAAAAGTCTGGCATAGACACTTTACATGCTATGGCATCAACAAGGCTTAGGAACACAATGGAAAATATTCAGGTTACGGAAAAGCATGCCGGTTTTAGGAAGTTTTGTTTTGTTTTGTTTTATTGCCAGAGGGAGTGTGAACTCCCCAGAGTGGAGTGGGAAGAAAGCAGCCCACAGTAGGGCCTAGTGATTCTGTAATCCTTTCCACCCCATTTTCCCATCCATCAGGATTTTGGACACAAATACACACACACCCAGGATGTTTTACACATTCCCAGCCTGATTTGAACTGCAGTCAGCCATGTGGGATTCAGCCCCCTGTGCATACCACTAAAGTGCTGTGTTATAGGCCTGGCCCAAAAGTTGTTTTAATGTTAATTTTTACTTGATTTCTAATTTACATATAATAGTTGTACATATTTGTCTGAGTCTACCTGCAAGGCTGACTTGATTTCTTAAAAATATTTTTATTTTGAAAGAATTTCAGACTTTATAGAAAGAAGGAATTTTAGACTTTATAGAAAGTTACAAGCATCACACAGAGAATTCATGCATATCCTCTGTCACCTTTTCTTTTCTTCCTTATTTCTTTTTTTATTCCTGATAGAGTGAGTACATGTGGACATGAAAAGGGAAAAGAGAGAGAAAAACTCTCTCCATTGGGTCTGGTCATACTGAGATCTTCTTCCTTCCCTCGCAATGTGCCCAGTATGTTTTCAGCTGACTGTGCTAGGGATTAAAACCATGGTTGACATGTGGCTTTCAGCACTACAGTTAGAATGCTACCAAATACACCACAAAGGATGAGCTCTACCTTTTCTTAATGTTAGCAACTTACATTACCTCAATAAAACTGTAAAACAAAAACACCCTGGAGGGGTGATTTCTTGAATTTTGTTTCCCTATCTCTCTCTGTCTCTCCCTGTCTCTCTGGTGAGTGCACACACCCTATAATAAAAAAAAATCTCTCAAAGGAAAAAAGCAAAAAAACTGCTATGGATGAATGTAACACTGGTCTCAGCTACTTGAGAGGCTAGGGTGGGAGGTTCACAATACAAGACCATGTCTAACAAAACACCACACACCATACCACATTACACACAAAAAATACACAATTAACTAAGCTATAATACTTGTTCATATTCTACCAGATTTTTCCCTATAGTCATTCTTTCTGTTAAAGAATCCCATCCAGGATTCCACATTGCACTTAGCTGTATCACTTTGGTTTACTCGAATCTATGACAATTTCTCATTTTTGTTTATCTTTCATTTCATTGGCACCTTTGATGAATCCTAGATAATTATTTTGTAAAAGGTCCCTCAATTTGGATTTTTCAGGTGTTTTATCATGACTATATGAAGGTTATGCATTTGGGAAAAATACCATTGAAATGGTATTGAAGATATACTTATTTCAATGCATCCCATCAGGTGAGTCATGATGTCAATATGTCTTATTACTAGTGAGGTGAACCTTCATAAATTCAGAAGGTATCTGCTACATTGTTAAAGTTACTCTTTCTTTTTTTTTTTTTGGAGAGGTTTTTTCTATAGGGCGTGTGCGCTCGCCAGACAGAGACATAGAGACAGAAAGACAGAAAGCGATAAATCACCCCTGGGGCGGGGGATGGCCACGCCGCAATCCCTTCTCCTCCATTCTGCTCTCGGGATCTTGGGCATGCAGGCACATGCACCCGGCATGAGTTTTAAGCCACCGGGTCCGGGACACGAACCGCGGTTGACTACGTGGGAATCCAGCGACATAGCCATTACGCTAACTGCTGGTCCTGTTAAAGTTACTCTTTCTCCCTTTTTAACTTATCTAAATCTGGGGGGGAGCAGATTTTGAGAGTACACTGACGATCAATTTCTCCTCAGATGTGCATTTACAGACTCTAGTATCCAGTAGTAGATCTTGCCTACAACAATTAT
>NW_006209177.1:2333679-2372914 GCF_000334495.1 Tupaia belangeri chinensis | reverse complement strand
TCTGTATTTCGTTGATTCATTCACAATTCATTCAGAGCAGGATGAACTCTAGTAATTTTTACTTCATTCTACAGGTCATAACCCATTACTACCATAACTTTTTTTAAAATTTTTCCAAGATTTGACCACTGGATGCTCTTTCATGTTTGCGCCTGTGCCTTTTAGACATGTTCTGATCATTACTTTCTAGCATCTACACTTTAAAGTTTTCTTGTCCTCTCACTGGAATCAATCACTTCATCACATGTTCTTAGTTTCATTTACTGTAGTATGATATTTAGAAACCAAGATCTGGGTGCTGGGATACTCATTCCTATGAGGGTGTTCTAGACTGTCTCAGCAGACCAAGCTAGAAAACAGGTGTATGTATATACCTATTATGTTCACCTATCTTTCTCTCTCTTTATCCTCTGTTAAACATAGTTTTAGACTGATACTTTTTTTTTGTCTTCTTTTAGTTTTGTTTTTGTTTTTCATACTGATACTTCTAAACTACAACCCAACATCTCACATTTCATTATAGCCTTCTCCTTTTCTTATTTATAATTCCTTCTTCCAAAATTGAATCAGTATGATATATTAACATATATCCATATGTTATTCAGACAACATATATTCATGTGTCTGATCATACGTAACATTAATATATACATAGAGTAGTTTGAGAACTATGATAACATCTGAGCCAGCCAATTTTTGGTGAGGTACTTCATTAATACAAGGGATCTTTAAAAAGTTCATAGAAAATGCATATTATGAAATAAGTATGCATGGATTTCAAATCACTTTTACCCCAAAATAAACTCATACTTAAATGCCATTTGTCCATAAAACTTTTGAAGCCCACTTTTATATAATGTTTTATTTCTATTATATTTTAATCTATGATTTCAATGTGTAATTTCTCTTTTACCCAGGAGTTTATAGGAGCTTCCAAAATTTCTCTATTAAAGTACAATTCCAGTTTTAATTTTGCTGGTAATTTCTAGTTTTATTGCACTGTAATTGAATAATGCTATTTGTACTTTTTCCACTTTATGAAAATGTCTCATATTTTCTTTGTGACCTAATATATGATAAAATTTTGTGAATATGCCATTGCATAGGAGGTAAAATTATATATATATATATTTTAAGTAAACCCCCTTCCAAGAAACAAATACAATGTACAAAAAACTGTTGGCTAAAAGAATATTCTAAAAAAGGCATTTGAAGAGATGAAAAACCATTTTGAATCATAAACACAAAAACTAAAATTAGATGTGTAAAAAAACAAAAACAGGAAAAAATGAGACAAGTTAATCCAACTAAAGAAAGAAGTTAAAAAGACAAACTTATCTGAAAAATAAAGACTAAATTATAAGATGGACAGTGGAGAAAAATGAAAATTTAATGAAATATCAAAGAATAGTAGGAAAACCAAGAGAATGACATAAACAAAAAAAACAAAACGTCAAAGAGAAAATAAAGGAAATGGAAGGCAGGCAAATAAACAATATTCACATTATTGGAGTGTCTGGAAAAGAAAAACAACATACTAGAACAGAAAAAATATTTAAACTTATAAGAAAATAAATGTTTCTGAAATAGAAAATCACCAGAATCAAATCACTGAAAGGGCTTGCAGTGTATCTGGAAAAATGATTCCGAATGATCAGCCCAAAGATATATGGTAGTTGGAACCAGCAGTTGGCGTAATGGCTATGTCGCTGGACTCCCACGTAGTCGACCATGGTTCGAGTCCTGGACCTGGTGGCTTAAACTCACGCCAGGCACTTGTGCGTGCATGCCCAAGATCCTGAGAGGAGAATGGAGGAGAAGGGATTGCAGTGTGGCCATTGCCCCTGGTGTGGGGGGGTGGTTCTCGCTTTCTGTCTCTCTGTCACTCTCTGTCTGTCTGGCAAGTGCATGCACCCTATAGCAAAAAAAAAAAATAATAAAAGATATGGAAGCAAAGCTAGTAGAGTCAAAGATAATTAATGAAACTTTCAAGCCTCCAGAAAAAAATTAAATAAATGCAATCAAATAACTTATGAAGGCAAAAGAATTAGACTAGCATTGGAGTTTTCAAAACCATGGCAACCAAGGAGCACTATTCAAAAACAAAACAAAGCAAAAACCTCAATGAAAAAAAGTAGCTAGTTAAAAAAATATAGCCAGTCTGTTATTGGGGTATCAAGGATATAGAAAAAAAAGAAAGAATGAAAACTGTCTCAACATATAAGAACTTAGAGACTTCTGTACTCGTCAGCTCTTTTGAAGTTTTGAAGTTTTTCTCAGTCTCTCTGGCTCACTGAGAAGTCTGGAATCAGAGTGGGGGTAGAGCAGAAGCATCGGGATTGGGTGATTTTTCCCTTTTTACTCACAGTTACTCCACATTTGGCATTGTCTGTCTTCAAATTATGCTGATAGTGTTTGGGTTTGTGTAGAATTTACTTTTACTATATTGATATTTCTTATAGTTTTTAGGAGGTGTGGGAGTAGGAATCTTCCAAGCTGGCCAGCTACGCTGGTGACATTGCCCTTGGCTAATTGTAATTCTCGACATGACTTTTTACAGATCAAATCAGAAATTTTTCATTTGGGGAGGGGAGGGCTGATCACCATACCATGCATTTAATTTACATTTGTTCTTCCAATCCTATTAAACAAAACAAAACAAAACAAAAAAATGAAGTTGCTACTGGTACTCACCTTTTCCAGATGAGCAAAATGAGGCTTCTATAGATCTGATACACTCTGCCCAAGGATCAAAACCAAGGCCAATCTATTTCAAAGGAGGAGCTCTTAACTCTTGATTCTTTATTGCCTATTCCTCTCCTTCATCTTCTCATTATATGACCCCAACAGTTGCTCTCAAGTGATCCTCGATTCTTTTTGTTCATTTAACTCCCTGAGCAAGTTTTATCTATTTGCTTCCAAAACATATTCCCTTTCCGTCTATGTTTCTATGATTCTGGTCAAAGCCAGAATCAACTCACATGGACAACAGCTGCAATAACCTCCCAGCTGGTCTCCCTGTTTCCACTATCATCCCTTCCAATCCATTCTTCACACAGAAGCCACGGCCAATTTTTATTAATAAAACATAAATCAAATATTGTCACTGTTGGACTTCAATTCTCCAGTGGCTTCACACTGCACTGAGAATGAAATCTAACTCCTTACTATGGCCTGGCAGGCCCTACAATATCTGTCCCCACCTACTTCCTTCCTTGTCTCATGCTACTCTCCCACTTAATTATTTCTTCTCACCAATACCAGCCTCCTACCCCTCCCTCAATCTTGCCAAGCTCATTCACACCTGGAGCCTCTGCATTTGCTGTACAATGAGCATGAAGTGCTCTTCTCCAGGTCTCTGTTTAAATATCCCCTTCACTGAAAGGCCTTTCCCTGAGCACACCTCAAGGATAATGCCCCCACTCCATCATTTCACCCCATCCTTCCCTGTTGCAGTATCTGATGCTATTTAATTCATGACAATATTGCTTTTTGTTTTGTCTTGCTATTTGCTGTATCCTCAAGTAGCTATATAACAGTAGAGATTCACTAGGAATTTGCTGAATGACAAATAAACAACTGATATATTAGTCATATTGTCTGCCGCAATAATGATGACATAGGGTCTAACAAAATGGTTTTATGCTGCATGCAGAAAGAGGCATGTAGAGTTTGTCATTCCAATACAAGACACTGAAATTTATAAGGCATTTTAATGGTTTATGGGACTTAGATAAAAATCTTTTAAAAGTAAATTGTTCTTGAAAATTTGCAATATATGAATTGCAAGTACCAAAGTCATTACCTTAAGAACTTCCTACTCTCTGACTGGGGCCTGGGTGTGTGGGGAGAATGACTGCAATGCATATGCTCATGTAATTTATGCTAAATGCCAAAGGAGTTGGGGGGGTGGTCACAGAAGTTAAATGCCAAGGGAATTTAAAGAGCTGGGGAATATCAAAGGGAGAAGAACTTAAAAATTGATCCTCAAGAATAGGAAATGGTTAGAAAGTTTTTTCTTGGATTTTTGTTTCTTAAAGGCACATTTGGGGTAAAGGAGTGTAGATTTACATACGTGGCAGACTTTCCTTAAGTATAAACTCACATCTGACTGTAAGATATTTTAGAAAACATCAGAAAGTCTGCCCTCACCGGGGTACAATTTCAAAACATGAAGCAGATAACTTGCTGAATAGTACCCCTAGTGGTCTCAAAGAGTTCTTTCAGCTTCTTAAAATGCTTCATGCCCCAGGCAAGAAGTAGCTTCACAATTCTGACAATTCATTAGCAGTATACAGTGCTACATATATAATTACAATCAGTATTTAAGTAGCAAGATCTTCCCACAAGGAAAAATAATGACCAAAAGGAAAAAATAAAAAGAAAAGCGAGGTAATATATTTTCTATTTTTTTATTTTAAATTGTACAGTCACAGGCTATTTGGTGGAAGCTCACCCAAATAACTGGCTGCTGGGGGGCTGGCAGGAACTTTGAGGGGGGCATCTACAGAGGAAAGAAGCAGGGGCTGGGAAAGAAGGGTTCGGCCACATTGTTAGAAAAGGGGAATTGTCAACAAGCACTTCCTACACCTGATATCTTTTGTATGGAGAGTTGCACATTTAATAAAGAAGCAGCTGCCACTACTGAACGATTAATCAATACTGGTAAGCTGACATCCTAAGAACTGCTGAACTGAAGCTTTTCTTTCCCTCTTGCATTTACAAATAAAGTGCTCACTATTTGACTAAAGCCTGTCGACTTGACCAGAAAATATCAGAGTCCTATTTAAATGACATTTGCAGAGAATGAGATTTTCTTCTTGGCCACTGCTCCTTATCGCTAATAATAACATCAGATTAGTGGATTTAGGCCGGTAGAGGAGCAATGCCTTTTCTGATCCCTTCTTCCAGCAGCCCTTTCCATCTGTCTAGCCAAGCTGTCCTCCCACTTGTTTGGGCCAATGAGCAATTCCTAAATTGCATTTCATTGATACCATGTGGGCTTTCTATCCAAAGATCTATTGTGTGGCTAAATTGTGCATGAGACCGTCAAGTCTACTTAGCTTAGAAAGATCAAAACACCTGTAATGTTTACAGGTGCAAAGATTCCTCTAGACAATCTCTACCAAATGTTGATGAGTCATAGGACTTCAAACCAAAAATTAACTAGTCCCAACTGAGGAAACTTTTCAAATGTCCTTCATTGATCAGTGAAGTTTTACCTATGATCTTTTCAACTCACCAGATATAGTCAAAAGTCAAGACTAAAGTTGTGATGGTTGATTGCTTTTATGGGAAAAAAAATTAGTGGCTATCTATCTATCTATCTATATACACACGCACACACACACACACCTAGATAATTATAGGGGAAGATACTTGTATTATTATTTTTACATGAATTGTGCAAGTTTTAAGACTGAACATGATTTAACATCAAAATGCCAGGTCTCCCAAGAACAAATCTAAGTATTTCTAAACCTCTATTATAAATAACTACATTTAATTTCCTTTTTCAGCATTTGACACTTTAAAAGCCCTTTTACAATTTGCACCTATGCTACTTAAGTTAATAACTGACATTTCCTCTTCATAATACATAATGTAAGCATGAGTGCTGCTGTGAACCTGAGATAAGCCAGGGAGACCAGTAGACTCAGTATGAAGCTAACGTTCCAAGATCATACTGATCGCCTATATCTTAAGGCTGTTTTGTCTTTCGATAAAAGTATTACTCATTCTGGGACCAGCAGTTAGCATAATGGCTATGTCACTGGACTCCCATGTAGCTGACCGTGGTTCGAGTCCCGGACCTGGTGGCTTAAACTCACGCCGGGTGCGTGTGTGTGTGTGCGTGCGTACCCAAGATCCCGAGAGGAGAATGGAGGAGAAGGGATTGTGGCATGGCCATCCCCCCTGGGGAGTGATTTCTCGTTTTCTATTTCTCTGTCTCTCTCTGTCTGTCTGGCGAGTGTACGCGCCCTATAGCAAAAACCTCTCCAAAAAAAAAGTGTTACTCATTCTTAACCCTGTCCAAAAAGTGTCTAAAGTGTCTCTGCAGTGTAGCAAACTCATACCAAGCAGAGTCAACTTAATCAAGCCACATACCTTGAACCGAATGTTTAGCAAGTTTAACGTGAGTCTCTAATTTTCAAACACAGTACTTACTGCCACAAGAAAAAACCTGGATCTGGTGTTCAGTTGTTTTACCTATGTGTTTTTTGGTGCACCAAACTGTTAAAAAAAAAGTTACGTTAAAAACACAAAATAAGAAATTGAAAGAAGCTCTTATAGGAGGAATTCACTCAATCATTAATTTATGCATGTCATAAAGTCAGTAATGTACCCTGTAGTTGACACAATTTATCTTCACTTTGCAAGGTCACAATCAGTACACAACTGCATTTCCTTCAGAAAGTCTACAGATGCTAAATCAGGAATCCTCACTTTGAAACAAACCTGGCCAAACTTGGATGAATGCCTTCATGAGTCAACAACAATATAACTACTGTGTCGTTCTAGAATTGAAGCAGGAAAACAAACTCTGAAGACAAAACACTTTTGAGAAGGCTGTTATTATTTTATCCAAAGGGGGAAAATAGGAATGACATAAATCTGATCATTTGAGACAGAACTCAGGTAGGTATAATTTTTAATAATAAAAAAGAACTATAGTTGGTCAAAATCATTAAATTTATAAGGTATCTCTTTATAGTTAGCAAGTAAGAAATCATTCAAAATGTTAAATGCAAGCACCAAGCAGCCAGACTGGCAGAAGATAACTTTGGCAAACATCAGGTTTTATCTACACTCTTTGTGGTTTACAACTTGCTGGTTAGAGCAGTGGGGCTTTGTTTTCTTATTTTGCTTTCCTTTTGTGTGACCCCTACTCTAACCTGCTGTTCTTAAATGAAGAAATAACTCTGTCTAGTGGTTGGGCTGAATTACAATCTTGCACAGCCTGCAGTGCAAAGGTGAAGGTAACAGAATGTCAGTGCTATGTGACAGTGACACCCTTGAGGGCAGGGCCTTCTCACCCTGCCTTCTGACCCCAGCATAGGAAGGTATTGGCCATTTTGCTTCGGTTTTGTGTGGGTTAAATTTTGTTCATTATTTTTTCCTTCAGAAGAAAGAGAGAGAATTCATGACCCAGAGAGAGCCAGACCATCTCCTGCACCTAAATGGCCACGAGTCCCCATTGTCACACATTTGTGGCTAGTTGGAAGGTGGAAGGAAAGTTTCAGAGCTGTCAGTAAACTGAGAGATCATGAGGACCGGGAAGACGTATTTGTTTCTGTTTCCTAGATTTGAGAAATGAGTACTGTTCTTTTCTGATTTCATTCAAAAATATCTAGTGCCTTAAAAATGAAAACTTTCCAATTAGATCAAAACGTATTAGAAGTATGAGCATTTGAGCACTACATTTCACACGCCCCAACTGCCAGATGTATGCACTCTTCAACGTGTAAACAATCAACTGCAAATCTTCCCACCATCCACAGATGATGTGATTGAATATTTAACCTTCTAAAGCATGCATTAACGTTGTCACTATTAATAGATGGAACCTTTATGCTACAGTAAGCCATTTCCTATGATCAAAGCCATTTTTCCTCCATTTATTTCTGCGTAGAGCGGAAAGAGTTTCCGATTAGCAATAAGGCACCGGCGGGATCCATGGTTATCCGAAGGTAATCACAGCCCTGTGGGAGCAGAGGTACTCAACTGTACCTCTTGCTTTGTGACTCCTCAGGGGGGTGATTATCTCATGATAATCATATACCCCCACCCCATTGTGCCTTATTGCTTAATTAGCTACTGCATGAAATGTAGTTCTGTTTGCATCAACTTTATGTCTACTGTAATTGCCCTGAGTTGCAGTTTCAAGATGAAAAAAGTGGATCAAATAACTACATATATTTTGTTTGATTAATCATGAAAAAATCATTAAGGGATTAAAGTGAAACCATTTTACTCCTGCTGATCATGTTCAGCAATTTGAAATTATTTTATGATCCTGATCAATGTAATTAATGAGAATGGCTGTTAATTAGTTACACTAGCAGGTGGGCCATGAAAAATGTATTCACTTAATAATACCATAGAACAACATGCAATTTAGGGCTCCTGTGCTGCTTTTACCTGATGCAGAAAAAGGAAGTCCCTGACCAGCTCACCTTGTTCTTTGAGATTACCACACTTCCTCTTCACTCACCTCTGCTTTCTCACATTCTTGGAGGGCCCCTCCTAGGACTGCACACAAAAACAGCAGGGCTTGAGATTTTAAATGACATTAAGCATTTTTCAGCTGAAAAACTCTCCTCTTTGTTCCAATGCCCTGCAACAGGATGCTCCTGATAAAATCCAGTAAGGCACTAGCCATTTCACATGAACTAACTATAGCTTCACCAGAGAAAATAAGGTAATTCAGTCACCCTCATCTGCCCCAACTGATGGTTATATCCCTTTCTCTGGAATCCAATACATTAACCCCTTGGTGGCTGCCTTGTGACAGACAGACAGGAAGTGTTAACATGGGCCACTGAGTTCATTAGTAGTGCTAAGAGTTTATCAGAGAGTTTTTACTGTTGCAAGCTACATTACATTCCCTGGGGAGTTAGTCAATAGATACAGCCACGCAGCCCTCTCCACAGTTTTTTATAGTACACCAGTACAAAAGGAGGCAAACACAGTAACAGATATTTCCAATATTCTCCTGATTAAACTATTTAGTCACATCAATTATGTAAATGGCTACAAATATCTGTTAATATGATTTTCCTGTGCGCTTGGATTTCATTAAACTCTGCTAACTGGTATTTAGGATCTGCCCCAGTGTTCAGTATATCACTAGTTGGCCTGTAGTAGAGGTGAAACACTAAATAATGACGCTAATGCAAATTTCAGGCAAAATCCTGACTCCTACAGACAGAGAAGATGGGTAACTAGGTGTCCCCTTTATGTTTTTTTTTTTTTTTCAGAGGCTACCGCTCAAGTGCCCATTATATTTGGGGCTAACTTCAGTGGATTTACAAGCAATTTAAGAAAGAGACTGGGCTAGGTGAAGGGTCTTTGTGCAATTTTTCCTGGCCCCCTGGGCATTCCCACCAATGAATTAGCAAGTACTATGAAGTTGTAATAGATGAGGATCTTGTTCCTTAAGATGCTCTGTAGACCGTTTCATTGATGTTAATTTATTTTTGACTTATTTCCAGAAAATGAACATTTAGCCTTCTTGCTTCTGCTTTTCCCCACCATCCCCTCAGTCTCCCAACATATTTATATCAAAAGTTTAGCTAGATCGACATTTATTTTTTACATTATTGTGATTATATATGCTATTCAGAGCTCAGCCATGTAACCAACTATGGCTTTCCTTTCCTGAACGACTCTAGAGTTAATCATCATAATTGGCCTTTATTAGTGTTTGGCTTACTTTTCTATGTACTTATCACTAATGCAACCTCAAAGTCTCTACCAGTATAAATGCCATCAACACATTTACTCAAAATAGCTATCAATTTCATCTTTTTCATCAATTTCCTTTGGAGCCTTCTGACTTGGTCCAACCTCAACTGGTTGTCCTCCACATTGGGATTCTCTTTTGCCATCATCCTGCAGACTCCCCTTGCTTTTCTCCTTGGTTGGAGTTACTATTTCCTATATACATGTCATACTCTCCCTTGATTTATTCCTTCACTTTTCTGAACAAATACATTCTTCCTGTAGCTTTCTGATAAAGAGCCAAAGACCCAGTTGGAGGTTTCGTTTGTTAATTCATTTGTTTTAGATCTTGAGTATCTGCAAATATCTTTGCTTTAACCTCTAATTTGATTGATAATTGGGTTAGGTAGAAATCATAGGGTGGAAATTATTTTCTTTTAGAATTGTCCACTAGCTTCCACTGTTGCTATGAAGCCCAAAGTCATTCTGTGCCTTTGCATGATACATATACTCTTCCCCTCTCTTTCGCCTCCCTTTTTTTTCTCCCCACTCTGGAAGCCTGTAGAATTTTCTCTTCATTTCCTTTTTGTCTAGAATTTCATCATGAGTTCTTGCTGCCAGGATTCTAGGGTAAGCAGATACAGGTCCCTGTATTTATCTGACAGTCTATGCATGTGTTAACTCAATGTCCCCACTTACAGGAAAGTGACCAAGGACAGTAACCCTTTACCTCTCCAGAGAATGAATGCTCCCATTTCCTGCAGGGTAGGGGAATGAAAGTGCATAAGAGTGAAAAGGAGATTGAGATATTTAACTTCTTACTCAGATATCAAGATTTCAGTGTTTTAGATTTTCTTCACTCCCACTTCAAGGCATATCTGGTACTACCTATTCCAAAGTTCTTTGAAGGTTCTGTGATATGAACTAGACTGATTCTCAGCTTTGCCATTATTGGCTTACAATTTGGATTTCAAGATCTGCTAAATCAGTTACTATTTATCCAAATGCTTTCCAGTTTCCAAAATTTTGTCATATCCTCTCCCATACCTGTCTTTTGGGATTTATTCCTTTGATAAGTCCCTTTATTGTACTTTTGGTGTGGTTTTGGGAGGGAGTGAAATTAGATGTGATCAAATCCACCATTTCAAGAAAAGTCAAAGCAGCTAATTCACATATGACAACCACATTCTCTCTCTTTTTTTAAAAAAAAAAAGGCACTTCAATTATGTGCCTGATGTTATGTAGTAAGCTCTGTAAACTGAGAGAGGAACCTGAAATTTAGCAGGCATGAACATAAGGTAAAGAAGTCCTGAGGAGGATGTCCCAGATGTATTTCTGAATTGATTGATTCCAGACATGAATAAATCCTGACTGGCAGAGGCTAAAGCAGTTCTAAAGGGCTGTCTTGTAATTCTAACCAAGGCACAAGAATACACCAACATGCAGCCACATCCCACTCACCTCTGCGTGCATGTCTGCAGCTCTTTAGCTGAGACTGATGTTTCACAAACTCAACCTCTCAATCCTTCTTACTACTGCCACTACTAATGAACGACTTCCACCTGCAGATCCACATGCAGTTTACAGAGTATTTTACCACACAACTCACATAATTCATATCCTTGAGAAGAAACTATTGTGGTGGGGATCATCCTTATTCTCCAGAATGATGGTTAAAGAGTACTGGAGTCAACATCACCTGGGCATGAGTCCTGGCTCCATGTAGACTACCTGTACGACCCTGACAAATTATCCCAACTCTTTGAGCTTCAGTCCTCATCTGTAAAAATGGTTTCGTGCACCATGACTGGTACATAGGAAATGCTCAATAAGTACGTGTATTGCTCTAATTCTCAATTTACAGATGGGGATCCTAAGATTCAGAGAAGTTAAATGATTTAACCACTTTCACAGGGCCAGTACGCGACAGAGACAACACACGGTTCCAACTGCTGTCAATTGACTAAGAATCCCACATTTATCCTACCATAGCAGGAACTGTCATCCCTGGCTGGCATGCTTAAATCACATGGGGAATTGAGAAGATAGCCATGCCAGAGTCCAGTCAAAAGAGCCTGACTTAACTGCCTGGGTGAGGATTCTGGACATGGCTATGTTCTCAAACTTCCCTAGGTGATTCGCCTTTGCTTGTTTGCTTGTTTGATCCTCCTGCCTCAGCCTCCCAAGTAGGAGAAACCACAGAAGTGTGCTATGACACCCCTGTATTTCAGACAGAGTCTCACACCTACCTCAGCCTCCTGAACAGGTGGAACCACAGCTGTGTGCCACTGTGCCTGGCTTTTTTAAGGTGGGCCAGAATCAAGCCTGGCTTCTCATGTGGCCTCAGTCTGCCAAGTCGCAACATCCCGTGTGCACCACCATCCATGGCTAGGCATTCCTGTTGATTCTAACATTAGCTAAGTCTATAAAACTATGCTTTTTACCAAACTTCCTTTTCAGCTCTCAGGTGGCCTTAAACTGTGTATTTTATCTTCCACCCATGTTCTAGATTCCTTGTTGGTAGTGAGAAAGCCAATCAGGATATACTAATTATAAAAAAAATGACAAATATAAAAAATAATCCCCCCCACTCATTTATTTGACCACCATAGAAAGTTGCTGGGTTAGAGCATTAATAGCTTCTCAGAAATGACTAAAAAATGTGTATGCTAAGCTCTAGCTCCAATCTTGCTGAGTTTTCCTAAATATGTGGAAAGGTTATTCTGTGTAGTCAGTCTGCATTTTCCTGTGGGATCAGCAGTATGATCTATTTTAAACACCACAGGGCAACCCGAAGTTCTAAACTAGCTTATTTTAAACATACTTCTGGTTTTCCAATCAAGAAATGATACATAGGGAGGCTGGACAAAGGGGCAAAGAGAGAAAAGTCACAAGCCTTGTTTTACATGGACTAAAAGCCTAAAGGAAGAAAACAAATAAATTGTTTCAGTCTTGGAGCTGTCAGGGGCAGGTTGTCCTGCCCAAGTTCAGTTGGGAGAACATGAAGTCAATGAGCCCAAGATTGCAGAGCTAACTCTCCAACAGGCCCCATATGCAATGCCTCATCCCACCCAGCTGGCTCAGAGGAAGAGGACAGTAGTCTGAATGAAGCGCACGCTCCATCACTTGCAGAATGGTCCACTAGGCCAGCAGTAGTCCCAGAATCAGAGAACCTCACTGATCGCATTTATCCTCAGGAACAAATAGAAACTATCATTGCATAGTCATTGAAGCATCATTAACATGTGTGATGTGCTCTACAAACATTTATCTTTAATTTTTTAAAGAGTACTCAGAAAAAAAAAATTATTCTTTATTAGTAGACCTTGATCTCGGGTTTAACAGGCTTTCTTCCCTTGGCCTTGCAAGTAATATAGTTGTGTATGGGTCAGCAGGTAGCGTAGTGGTTAAGGTGCTGGACTCTCACATGGTCAACTGCAGTTTGAGTCCTGGACCTGGAAGCTTGAAACTCATGCTGGATACGTGTGTGTGTGTGTGTGCGCACGCGCACACACAAAATCCTGAGAGGAGAATAGAGGAAAGAAGATTGTGGCATGGCCATCCCCTCTAGAGGGTGATTTCTCTTTTTTTAAAGATTTTATTTAACTTTATTTATTTATTTAAATTTGATCACGTAGGAAGGAAGAGAGAGATGAAGGAGAGAGAGAGCGAAAGTGAGAAGGCAAGCCACCAGGTTCAGAACTGTAATCATGGTCAGCCATGTGGAAGTCCAGTGTCCTTAACCACCATGCCACCTACTGGCCCCCTAGAGGGTGACTTCTTGCTTTCTGTATCTCTGTCTCTCCAGTCACCAGTTACCACACATTCCGTATAGAAAAAATCTCTCAAAAAAAGTACTTGTCTAGAGCATTAAACCAAAATTAAAGGACCAAAAGAATCTTCTAAGGGGTAAATGGGAAACTGGCTACAGTGGCCAAAACCAAGTCTAGGAAATGACTCACACCTAGCCCCTGTGGACCCAGCTTGGGTGATTCTCACCTCCATGCCTGGAACAAAATCTGCTGTTCACAGAACTATAAGCTCTAGCCAGCTCTTTGGCCTCTTCACATAAAGACAATTGGCATCGTCAAGCTCCTGAGCACATTTTCATAATCAGCCTGATCATGGGTGCACGGCAGCTGCTCGATTGATGGTGTTAGACAGGGAATAAAGAGAGATGCCAAGAGTGCCCTCAGATCTGACATAACGAGGCAAACATCAGTCATTTGGCTAAAAAGCTCATAAAGGCTTCATCAGCTGTGACACTGGAGTCTGTCTTAGGCAAAGCTAATGAGAAAATGTGATGGTGTGAGCATTTGCCTTAGACAGGAACAAGTTGCAAAGGAGCTGCATTCTCAATGAAAAAGAAGCCAGCTGAAAACAGTGCACAGTCTTGCTCTGATGACAAATGAAATGTTCATGTTTTGAAACAATTGCCAGAAAGATTTTTTTAAATGTTCCACTTCATTTGCCAAATGCTCAAGAGCAAGTAAAATTAGTACTTGAAAGTGGTCACTTCTATGGAAGGCAATGTTACACAAAATGTAATCTAGGCCTTCTTGGAAAAGGAAATTTCTTCACTAATGATGCAATAAATTCAGTCCATGCCTTGAAAGAGTTGATCATGACTGGAAGCCATTAAATAAGGGATTTAGATAATAATATGCAAGTTTAAAGAATAACCAGCATATACATGGCACTTTTTGGTATTTAAAGCACTTGTATAGTATTTCCTTTGATCCTTAGTGACAAATATAGTGCATAAATGATTATTAGCTCCATTCCTGAGAGAGAGAGAAAGACAAACTGAGAGTCTCATAGGTTAATTAATCTGAAGACAGAACCCAGGTGTCTTGCCTCCAGAGCTTTGGAACTCTTTGCTCAAGAATTGAGCCCAAGGCCCAGCCATGGTAGCACAGCAATAACTCAATGCTCTGTAGTTCTGAAAGCCATGTGCAAGACAAGTTTGGTTCCTGGGTCAACCTGTACACCCAGGATGCATGTATGCATGCTGCAAAGACTGAAGGGAGGAGCATAGTGTGAGACCTATCAGGTGCTTCCCTCTCTCTCTCTCTCTCTTCACTCTCTTTCTTTCTCTCTCTCACAGAATTAAAGGGGATAAAAGGAGAAGGGAGAAAGGGAAGAACAAAGGAGGAGAGGGAGGGAAGGAGGATGGATGGAGAGAAGTGGGGAGGGAAGAAAGAAACTAAAACAAACAAAAATTGAGCCAGGGGACTGAATTTTAGACAAGCTTCCATATACAGTATAGTGTTTTTTTTTTTCTTTCCCATTTGAACACTGTTTAAGAAATTTAACATAAGCTACTTACAACAACCCATGTCCCTGAACTACTCCTCTACTCCTATGATTCTGTAGATGGAGTTTAGGTCCAAGATTATCTTTTCATGGCACTACAGTGACAGCAGCACAACAAAAGAAATAAGCTTAAGAGGAAAGAAAATTGCATTGAGGACTTTTGGATGGATATCGTTAATGTTAACAAGAGTACTTGGTAGAGAAATGACCACCTGGTGCATCTAAGTAAATTGAAGATGGGACTGTTATCATAAACTGCACCTCCCCCAAACAAGTTGCTATAGACATGCAAGCATTTTCTGGATTAAAAACTCAAAACAGTGCACATATGACTTCTAGGGCTATGCTCTATCAGTGTACCTCTCTATGAAGTAGTGATGAGAAATCCTCATTTTCCTGGGCCTTGGGAGTTGGAAACATTTTCTACAGAAGGTAAACATAATAAACGTGACATTTCTTTTGTGGAAATTAACATCCACTGGACTCCTTTTTACTTTGTCCTCATGATTCTGTGGTTTTTTTAAAAGGGTCAATGGGTGTTTTGTGGAGCCACTGGGATACTTGCTACCAAGAGCATTCCAACACTATGATGTCTTGGGATCTTGAATGAGGCAATTCTCAGTTGTCCCCACTTCCTAGCAATGAATCTGAGGACAAGAGACTGCATCTCGTGGAAAATCACTGCTATCTCAGGGGCTCCAGAAATTAAAGAGGAAGGAAGGAAGGAAGGAAGGAAGGAAGGAAGGAAGGAAGGAAGGAAGGCCGGCCGGCCGGCCTAAAAGCTTGCAAAGGTCATGAATATGCCCAAGTGCTCTTGAAGGACCACCAGAAGCAAAACTTTGGTAGGTGTCTGTTCACGGAGAAGACAAAGGTGTCAGACAGATGCTGAGGCAGAGTAATAGTGATATGTCTTGTCTAGGTCCCTTTGAGCAACAGAATCTTTAGACAAAAGAGAAGGGATAATTATGTATTGGTGGATTTTTCTTCCTTTGTTGTTTCTAATAGCCAATGGCTGGCCTTGCTCCTCAGACAGCCAGCTCTGTGTTCACACTGCCAGCTCTGCTCTCTATGGAAGGTAGTATATTTTAATGTCTTTCCAACTGCATGTTTGGTGGTAATGATTAGCAGATGCCTTTACTAACAGGGAACTACACTCATCTTCTGAAGCAGGGTCTTACCATGGAGAGCTGCTCTGTGACTGGCCTCTGCGCCTACTCCATTGAACAAGGTGGCTTTGGTTTGGCTGAAAGGCAATACTGTGTGGCATTTTACTGTTTTACTTGCTTCCATTTCCAAGCGGGTTTCCTCCATAAGGTGGTCTTTTCAGGTTACAATAATATAAATTAAAGCACTATTGTACAGAAAGAATTTTATATTTTCCCCAGAATTTCCCTTACAGCTTCACTATTTATATTCATATTTTTTCAGTTTCCTTTCTGCAATGTATTTGGGTAACGAGGTTGCTATTTAGTGAAATATATTAGGCTGGTGGAAGACTGCCTAGTTTGTAAAGAGCTGCTGAAATCTTCCTGAGGAAGAAATGCATACCCTAGAGCCACCTGGATGACACAGTAAATGGTAAACAATTACAGGGCTTCTGCAAACCTACCTTTTAGCAACTGCCTGCATTACATAGCGACACATAGAACGCAGATGCACTGGGGTCTACATGGAATGCCATTAAAAACTCATGACATGCTAACAAATAAATAAATTATCCTTCCCAAACATCACCAGTCAGGCGACTTCCAGGCATGCACCACAGTATCTTCCTGAAGCTGTCAAAGTAGCACTGTCACCCTCCTCTGGACCCTACCTCCCTGGCTTCCTGCATCATCACTGGAAGCTCAGGATTCATAATAAGAATGCTGCATGCAGCAGCTCTTTAGAGACAGATATTAATGAAGAGATGTTCTCGGGCCAGAACCTACTCTATCAGAGTGCGAAGGGTGCAGTCTGTTTGGAGCAGCTTTATAATTTCTCATAATTAACCCTGCCAGAATGAATGTCTGTGGCATCAGTAACAGCAAATTTTAAAAGTCACATCAGGAGAGTTAAGTGTCTCTTGCTACCTCAGTGTTCCTGCTGCCCTCCCCCATGTTCAAAGAGGAAAGTTCTCAAAGTCTGTCAAGTTGATTGTCTTGTCGCTGTGCTGAGAGACCTGCTGGGCTAGGTATGACCAGGGCTCTTTTCCAACTCCCCTGCTGCGAATGCCAATCTCAGTCAGCTCAGAGTTGGCTGCTTGCCATGTGGGGCCATGGCATGGTTTCAGTTTCTTTTCCTCAGTGACATGCAGTGGTCTGTGTGCTCTCCATAGCGAGCTGGAGAAATGAAATCCAAGTGTGCCATTGCAGTTCAACAAATCCAAATGCTGACTCACCACTGAAAGACAGATCAGGGGGGTTCTGGGACTCACTATAATCTAGTCACCTACAAGCTCTCTTGAACAATCTGAGCCTGACAAATAGAGAAAGATAGTGGAGTGCAGATGACCAAGCAAGTATGACTTTGTACTAATAAGATAATACACATATAGTGTGTTTATAAGTCTGCCTTTCCTTAGAGCACAACTTTTCAGTCTCATTAGTTGACACTCAGATTTTTGTTTGTTTTTTTTTTTTAAAGTGAACAAGAAATGATTGTATTGAAGAAAATTCACATGACAATTTCTGCAAGTTGCATCATTGAACAATTCCACTGAGTCAATATAATCTTTATTATAATTCAGGATTCACAAGTCAATCCTTTTGGCCCTCCATAAATAGTCTCTCTCTGATTATTGGAAGGGCTTCAAAGTAGAAACCTGGTCATGTGACAAGTATGAAACATGCACTGTCTGCTGCACACATATGTGTTATATCCTCTTTCAGTTTTGTGAGTTGAAACTCTTAGAGCAAAGAGAACTACTGGCACACTATCATTGTGAAGAGTGACTTGGGCACACTCACATAATTGTATTACAAATATCTACAGTTTACACATATGAACAAATATTGCTGCTTCTGGTATTTGTTGAACTGCAATGACACACTTGAATTTCATTTCTCCAGCTCACTGTGGAGAGAACACGGGCCACTGCATGTCACTGCTGCACTAATCTTGCACTTAGAAAGCTGTATTACGTATGAGGGGACTTCAAGTTTATGGAGAGCCAATTAGTGGTTAGTGTTAAGGTGTTGCATCTCACATGGCCAAATGCAAGTCCCTGACCTAGCAACTTGAAAAACACGCCAGGCATGTGTGCATGCACGCCCAAAATCCCGAGAGGAGAATGGTGGAGAAGGGATTGCAGTGTCGTCATCCCACCTAGGGGGTGCTTTCACAACTTCCCCCTTTCCATCTCTCTCTAGTGAGCACACATGTACTATAGCAAACAAAGGACACAAACAAACAAAAGTTAATGGAAAATGGAATTAAAGTACAGATTTTAGAGATGTTACTTGTTAAGTACAAAGCAGCATTTTGAAATGTTAGTGCAAAAACATTTTGAAATTCATACATCATTTTTTTTCATCATACAGATTTTCCATATGCTTTTGAAAACCCCACATACATGCTCAGACAAGTACATTTAACACACAAGAACCCATGCTGGAGAGAATAATGGAGGAGGTGATTTTTCTTCTGTTAAAAATCCATCAATAGTGTCAAAAGGGACATTCTCAGGACTAATTAAGGCACCATAGCTAAAAGCACACTGTTGTTCCCTGAAGAGGTGCTGGGGGACTGCCTTTTGAGGGAAGTGGGAACCATTCAAAATCAAGTCAATCAGCATGTCTGCATGGAACACCTAGTATGCGCAAAGTGCATGTAGAGTGTCTAGAAAATTATTGGATGGAAAGACACAGAAAGTGGAGTAACACGTAAAAATAACAGGCCATTGTAGAACTGTGAACATGCATAAGAGATAAATACTCCTCTAAGTAAATAAATTCATTTTTTCAATAAGCAAGCATGTAATTCTGGATTCTGTCTGTCCCATTTACAAAGATATTTAAGGCTAGGCAGACTATGCAATTGAGTTAAGGCACTTTTCACTACACAGCCTCTTTCACCTGGCAAAGAGATAAAGGTAGTATGATGGCTCCTTTTAAGGGCTCAACTCAAACTTTCACTACAGGCCTTTTCCAAGATAGAATACTCTATTGTTCAAACGGTTATGCACTGGCATGCTCTTTCTAGGAGTTATTAGCCCTTAAAGCCATGTTTTTGTAATCACCTTTCTTCTTTTAATTATGAAATTTATTTCATATTTCATGTTGGATATTATAGAATTCTGAAGCTAGTCACAGGCACTTTGCTTAATAAAATATTCATACATTAAAATGCATGCTTTTCCATCATGAACAATCTGTTTCAAAGTAATTCCCATTGGTCATTCAATTTTAGAGTGATCTACCCGTTCTGGTTTTGGAAATGCTGTTAGAATTAAGTTAAAGCTGACAGCCCTTTCTGTGCAAATCCCCTAAAATATGCAAAATGCTGACTGAATATTACAGCTATTCTTGTCTAATGGAAAACTAATCTTTGTCACTAGATGGTCATAGGCAGCGAATCCCTAGCAGAGTAATGGAGGACTGTGTAAGCCACAGTCTAGAGATGGTCATTAAGAGCACTGGGCCAGGGTTATGAGAAGAAGGGCCACTCCTACCCTGTTCACTGCTGAGTCTCCAGTGCTGAGAATGGACTCTGGCATCTAGAATGTATCCAGCATGTAACTGTTTGTTGAAAGAAAATAAAGAATCAGGAAAAAAGTAGAGAAGGAGGAAGGGGGGAGAGAAGAAAGACAGGAAGGAAAGAAATGAAGGAGGGGAAAAGGCCATAGAAGATGTGTGACCTTGGGAAAGTCATTGACATCTCCAATTCTCTTTCCCAGTTTTAGAAGTCCTGCCTACTCTATAAGTATGTGATTCCATGATTTAAATTATCCATTGATATCAATGATAATATACATAATAAAATGCACTTTGCTCACCAATGAAATATATAAAACTCTTCAGAAGAGTGCCCCTAATTAGTCTAATGTCTGTCCCATTCTCTGAACAATGAACACTTCCTTGTTTTAAATATTTAAACTGCACTGAAGAGATGAACTGGGCATATATTTGCTTAATAGAGCTCAGATTCAGAAGTGTTTCCATAGGTTTACTAAAACACTTATCACCACTCTAGTTCAACAATTTGAGTATTATGCTCTTGTAATAATGTATACTTATGAGAGAAAAGAAAGCTAATAACACCTAACTTGAGCACATGTGGAATATTAATCAAAATCTAAAAACCCAAGAACTATTTCCATCATGGAGTAGCTGAGATTATTTTCAGCTAATTTAAATGCTGCTACCACTAATTCCTCTACTTCCACCATTAATGTCTCTTGGAAGTGAGGTAATCAGATTTTCTCAAGTACCCACAAAGCTTTATATAACTCTAAGTTAGACAAAACTGTGTATTTGCTGAGTAACTTTGCATCCAGTATTAATGAGTCTTCAAAAAAATGAATTTATAATTTAGAAACCTTCTAAAGGAAAATATTTTTCCAAGTTTGAAAAACCAACTCTAAGATCATCTGAATGCACATCTGCCAAATCCAGTTCTTAGGATATACACAGTTGTAACCTTGTTCTGATAAATCACATCTTCCGTTATATAGCATTAGACATGTTAAAAGAGGGGGCAAGACTGGGGAACTGTCGTTTCACTCATTTGCTTGGTCCTGATTTTTTTCTTCTTTCTTTCTTCTTTCTTTATCTTCTCTTTCTCTCTCTCTTTCTTTTTTTTTCCTTTCTCTTTCTTCTTTTCTCTTTCTTTCTTCCTTTTTCCTTCTTTGTTTCTTCCTTTCTCTTTCTTTTCACTTTCTTCCTTTTTCTTTCTCTTTCTTTCTTTGTTTCCTTCTTTTTCTCTTTCTCTTTCTACCTTTTTCTTTTCTTTCTCTTTTTTCTTCTTTTTCTTTCTTTCATCCTTTTATCCTTCTATATTTCCATCTATCTACTCATCCTCCTATTTCTCCTTTCCCCATCCCTTCTCTCCATCCCTACCTCTCTGTCTCCCTCTTTCACTCTCTCTCTCCCCCCATGTAGTAGCAGAGGCTGTTTAAGTGACTACTTACCTTATGCAAGTTCATATAAGTAGCCACACTCTTCACATTTATACATACATTTTTTAAAAGAATTATTTATTTAATTGTATTTATTCATTCATTTATTTTAATTTGACCAGAGAGAGACACAAACAGTGGAGTGGGGGAGTGTGAGAGCAAGCCATCAGGTCTGGGATTCGAACCATGGTTGGCCATGTGGGAGTGTCCAGCATCTTAACCACCACACCACCTGCTTGCTCCTTTACATAATTTTTTAAAAAATCTATAGCTCCCTATTTTTAATTATTTAATTTTATTTAGTAGTAGTAGTATTCAATTTGAGTGGAGAGAGACAGAGACAAAGAGAGAGGGAGAGCAAGAAAGCAAGCCATCAGGTCTGGGAATCCAACATGGGAGTCTAATGCCTTAACCATCATGCCACCTGCCAGCCCCTAATAGCTCCCTATTATCTGCAGAAGAAAATTAAAAGTCCTTGATGTGTCACCCAAGATTCTCTGCGTAGAAGCTGCATGACCTTGGGCAAGTTACTTAACATCTCTGTGCTTCAATTTGCCCTCATCTGTAAATTGGATATAACAGTAATACATATCTCATGGAGTTGGCGAGAGGGACAAATGGATTGACATATATAAACCACACAAAACAGTGCCCAGCATACCCTGTATAAACATTAGCTATTACAGTATACTGCTCCCTGTACAATGGAGTCCCAACAAATATGAAGGAGGGTTCAGAAAGTTCATGGGAAAATGGAATTTAAAGTACGAGTTTATCTTGGTGTGAAAAAATTTTGAAATCTATTCATAAACTTTTTGAAAATCCCCTCATATTTCAGGTTTTATCTTCCACTGTTCCCACCTTGAACATTCCAATCCAATCCAACTGGTCAACTCATCTCATGCTTTCTTACCTTCGTGTTTTTATACAAGAAGCAGTAAATACTTACTGAGAGCATACTATGTGCTAAGCACTGTTCTGAGTGTTGCATGGATTATCTTTGTTAGGTGTAATAAGATCTCCATGTGACAGATACTACTAACACTGTGTCTTATAGTTGAAGTAAACTGATGCTTGGAGAGACAGGTGACTTAACCACAAATGCAGGGCAAATATATGGCAGAGTCAATGGTGAAATGCAGGGAGTTTGGCTCTGGCACCCTCCTCAAAACCACTGGGTAGCCCCACCTATGTTTGTAGCCACTAGCTGTTCTACTTCTTACAACAGCTTCCCAGTTCCTCTCCAAAACCCTCTCGAATCCCAACACATTCTCAGACATCCTCTGACCAGGCCAGTTCTCAGAGTTCCTCACCTCTGAACTCCAAAGCAGTCATGACCTCCTTGGAAGCTGGGATAATCCATTAGTCAAGTAATTATCTACTATTCTGGAATAGAGTCTCTATTTTCTTGAATTCTGAAAGATTTGAGTTTCTTTTTTGCACACATTTGGCTTGTTTCTCCAATTAGATCTGATGTTCTTTAAGGTCAGAGGTTGAAACTCATATTTCTTTTATGTCCTAAACAGCACTTGGCACAAAGTAGGTATCTAGTAAAAAAGTGATTGTTTGATTTAACCCCACAGACAATTAACTAGGTCACACTGACCTTGGCTCTTCACTTTAACAGCTGGTGCACAGACATAATAAAATACAGTTTTTCAACTTCTTATTTGATTATTCAATTATTATTGCATCAGGCATTTTTCTAGTTTTCTCTCTTGATCCTAATGTTTCCCTTAGATTCTTTGCTACAATTGTAGTTTCTCAGATCTCTGT
Organism: Tupaia belangeri chinensis; assembly: GCF_000334495.1. NCBI lineage: Eukaryota > Metazoa > Chordata > Mammalia > Scandentia > Tupaiidae > Tupaia > Tupaia belangeri. The sequence goes on along the minus strand of NW_006209177.1, from coordinate 2,350,281 downwards.
ATTTAAAAATAAATTTCAAAATAAAAAATACAGTGATTTTTTTTGCAAGAAGGCAATGAATTATTTGAGATCCCTTTCTTTAAAAGATATTTGTTTAATTAAAATACGTTTACAATGGAGAAGAACTCTGTGAACTGATACAGAGTAAGAGCCAACTCTAAAATTTAAAAGCATATGAATGTTTTACTTTTAAGAAGAATTAAATAAAGTGGGGAAACAAAACTTTTTATAGGAATTCAAACATAAGTGAATAATGTGACCACATCGGGGGTGGAGGGGTAAGGGAATTGAGAACCAATCCACCTTTGCACACTCTTTTAACTATATGCCCCTAGGCCAAAGACAAAAAAGAACCCCAAGGAAATACTGTATCCAAGTTAGTAGGCTTCCTTTCATAGTGTGATGAGGTAGCAATTCTGAAATTCTTTCTGTGTACTCTAGAATTGAGCAAATAAGACAATACATGGTGAATATTCTGGCCAGCCAATAGCATAGTAGTTAAGTAAACTGGATCTCAACATGTTCAACTGCATGGTTTGAGCTCTGGACCTGGTGGGCTGAATAATACACTGGGCATTTGTGTGTACATGACCAAAATCCCCAAAGGAGGGAAAAATGGAGGAGAAGGGATTGCGACATGACAATGCCCCAAAGGGGATGCTTCTTCATGTTCCTGCTATCTTTCTGTCTCTGTCTCTCATTGGCAAGTGCACACACTTTTTGGCCAAAAACAAAGAAAAAGTCTATATGGTGAATAATGGGATCCAGATTTTTCAATGTCAGAAAAGGGAGATTAAATATGGAAAGGGAAAGGAGAGAATGAAACCTGTGGTGTATGGGAGGAATTAGTAGGATGAGTACAAATGCATGGCTTTTAATATGTGTCTGTCTCTATGAAAGTCTATATGAAAGAAATATATAGAAATATGCAATAGCTGTGTGCGCAAGCATGCATACATACATGTATGTATACACATGTATTTTCTAGTTCAATGTTCTAAGATGGCTTAGACTCAATGGTATCTTGGTAGCAATAAACGCACTTAGTGCCCAGATTTTGGTTTTTAAGTGCCGTTTTCTACTGAAAGGATTCCTGGGCAAATAGCTGTTCTCAGGGCTGGAACAGGGAAACTACAAGGTATACTGGGAATATATATATGTATATTTTACTACTAAAACTAAAAACTAAGAAAATACTGAAAGAATTATGGATGCATGTCAGAAGGATACAGGAACAACACTAATGGGGTTCTCACTAATCAAACTGAGAAAAATTTCAACATCAAAATACATAATGGCAATAAAGGATTACAACCCATTTAATAAGGTAAGCATTTACACTGATGAAAGCAAACAAAAAAGAATGAAGAAAGAAACAGGAAGGAGTGAAGACAGAAGAAAGAGAAGAAAGAACGAAGAAAGGAAGAGGAAGGAAGGAAGGAGAAAAGAAGAAAGAAAGAGGAAAAGGAAAATGAAAAAGAAAAGAAGAAAAAATAGAAAGAAGGAAGGAAAGAAAAAAGAAAGAAAGAAAGAAAGAAAGAAGGAAAGAAAGAAAGAGAGGGGGCCAGCAGGTGGCATGGTGGTTAAGGTTGCTGGACTTCCACATGGCTGACTGTGCTTCCAATCCCGGACCTGGAGGCTTACTTTCTCACTTTTCTTCTCTCTCTCTCTCACACTCTGCTCCTCTCTGGTCAAATAAAAATAAATAAATATAAATAAATGAAGTTAAATAAAATAATTCTAATTTTAAAAAAGAAAAATAAAGGAAGAAACAAAGGGAAAGAAAGAAAAAGGAAGGGTGGTGTACATCAGGAGGCAGGCCCCAGGTGGAATTCCTGGGTTTGGTTCTGGGGCCAACCTGAACATGCTTGTCAGGCCTATTAACTGGGAAGCTGGAGCAAAAGGACCACAGAAGAGTGAGACTCTTCAAAAATGCCTAGCTAAGGACTGGCAGGTGGTGTGATCGTTGAGGTGCTAGATTCCCACATGGCCAACTGCAGTTTGGGTCTCAGACCTGGTGGCTTGCTTTCTCACTTTTCTTCCCTCTCTCTCTCTATTTTTCTTTCCTTTGCTTTCATTTAAAAAGAAGAAAAGGGGAAAAAAGAAGAAAAATAAAAAGGATGGGGAGAGAAGTGGGGAAGGATGGAAGGAGAAGAGAATGAAACGTTTGTTTTTACTGCAGAAAGCCAATATAAACATCAAAGGACTTTTTTAAACAAATCACTTGCAGAGGATTCATTTTTAAATTCTGGGTTTTCTTAATAGTCAGAGAGTATATGCATGCACACATGCATCTAAGAGAAAGAGAGAGAAAACACCCTGCCCCTCATAGGGCCTGGTCATGTCAAAATCCTTTTTTCCTCCATTTTCCCATCCACTGAAGATTCTGGCTACACATGTACATGTGCCTGATGTGTTTTTCAAGCCACTGGGGCTGGGATTTGAACTGTAGTTGGCCATGTGAGATCTGGCTACCTATGGCCTATGCCTATGCAGTCTGCTGTAGGGCCAGCCATGCAGAGGAATGTTTTAGGGACAGTGCAAGCACTCTGCATGATACTCTACTAGAATACATGTCATTATAAATTTGTCTAAATCCACAAACTGTACAACAACAACAGTGAACCCCAATATAAACTTTGGCTTTAGGTGCCTGAACTCACACCGATTTGGCAGCAGAAGCAAAGCAATTGCTGTAACCTAGCCTTGCACTGGCACGTTTTAAAAGCCATATGTTATCCCTAAATTATAGCAGTGCAAGGCCCAAAGGAAGTTAGTTTAATGTAACTGTGAAAGAGAAGCCCTGCCTCTCCTTTTCACCCCAGCTCACTCTAGATTGAGTTCTGCTACTCCTCCATGCCATTCATACCACCTCCTGATTATTGACTCTAAAGAAGTCTTCATGGTTTGTCCTATTTCCTCAGCCACCTTGCAGACTGGATGCTATAAAGCCCAGCCGATAGTGTCATGACAGGTTTGCAGGCACAGTCACAAAACATCAAATTATTCTAAGTTGGCAACCATGCACTGCATACAGTGATTGCTCTTTAATTTTATTTAGTCCAGTTTTCATGTAGGTCTTTGAGCAGCAAAAGATTCCTGCTATATTATTACATTTAATAAAATAAATGTGAAACAGCATTTATATGGGGGCATAAATGACTAATAGCATCATTTAAATATATTACTACAGACAACTCTCTTTTTGCTGTGGAAAATGACAACAATCATTTTATTTTTCAAAACATGTGTAGCTGTGATATACACGCTGCTGATAAAAGCCTGTTATTCACTGAACTAAATTGTGTTTGGCCTTGCATTGAACTCAGAGAAAATTGTGCATGTGCATCTCAGGTAAAATTTCGCTCTGTATAGATGTGTGTGCTACTCCAATGCCATTTACAGACCAAAAATATTGGAGACAGTCTGCAACAAATACAGTATCTATATTCAGCCATTTTAGCCATCAATTACAGACACATGAGGGGTTTTAGTTCAGCATATGGAAACTAACAATAGTACTTAATTGTCACATGATGACACTTTTATTTCAAATTAGTATTTGATTTTGTCTGCTGCTGGATCACTCTAAGAATGTTTGCATTCCTGACCATAGACACATTTTCTATAACTTTACAAGAGCCCTGCTGTCTGATGCTTTGGAACAGTTCAGCTATCAGGCTAACAGTCAGAGCTAAGGTGTAGCTAAGGTGGGCCTAGGAATAAAATCTATACCTAGGGTAATGTATAGGCACAGCCTCTGGGAAAAGGCATCCTTTCTAGTGGAAATCCCTCTGCAGGGGAGATCTTTTTATTTGTAATTAATGAAGGTGATAGTGATTTCTTTTTTTCAGAGCATAGAAATACCTTTCTAAACCATTGACTTAAGAGGCCAGATTCTAACATTTATGTCACTAGATGTCCTCCACACTTCTTTTCCCACCAATATGAGAGATTTGAAAACTATTTAATTTGTTAAATAAATGTTTCATGGTCTATATTCAAATATCTTTGTCCTACAGAGTGAGAGTGCTAAGTGACAAATACAGTGATTCAGAGTGTCCCATGATGTTTTTTGGTTTGCTTTTATTTCCTAGACAGAACACATCTACAGGTGGAAAAAATAATTCAAGATAAGAAAACAGAGCAGTCTGACAATATTTAAAGAATTTAACATGGAAGCAACATTGCTAGGAACATTTGTTGGGCACCTACTGTATGACAGCTGGAAGATGAAAAAATCTCAAGGTCCTTGGCCTCAAGAGCCTTGAAGTTTTGGGGTAGTGGAGGCTAACATGAAAGCAGATCCCTTGAACACACTGGCTATTGCTGTGGCACAGTCTACACATGGGGCATTGGTTCAACCTGGGAAGAGTGAGTACATGAAATGGGAAGAGATAGTCCTACGTGGAATTCTGAAAGGAATAAGCAAGTACAAATGATAGGGAAGAAAGAGGTTGCTGGTGAGCTATTAAAAAAAAAATGACAGTTTGATCATCAAGAAACAACCAAGGAAACTGAAAGAGACAGCCTAACTGATAAAGCAGAGGCAGGTAGGAGTATACCCTTGAAAGCAGGTAAATTCATGGGCATAAGACTGCAAATTTCCAAAACCTAAATTCAAAAGAACAATTATATAAGAAATTACCCCTCAAATTAGAACTATTTGGAATTTTCTGACTGAATCAGTTCACAGAAAAGTTAAAAGCCAAGAGCCAAAGTAAATATGACTTGTGACCAAATGAAAATGGTTAGACCATGCACCGATCAAGGGACCAAAGAAAGGATTTAGGGCTTTTGCTGAAGCATCAGTCCAGTGTTTGCCTGTAACTCCAAAAAGAATCACAGAGGAGCTGCAACTTATCAACAGATGGATGGAAGCCTGGCCAGTGATGCAGTCAGAATCCTAATGAAAACCCAAGCACAGCCTCAGAGGTGAAAAGTAGGTGGGACCGGATGCAAGTGCAGCACAGTGGCCTTGTGGTAAAGCCACTGGGGTGGGGAGAAGGTGATGCCATTGAGCGTGCTCACTATAGAGAAAGGATTTATGTAAAAGCAGAATCTGGGGGCTCCAAGGAGGATCCCACTCACTATTCAGGGGCACTTGGCAAGGAGAAGTGCACAAGAAATTAGCTAAATCATATGTGAGCTTCCACAAGATTGTACACTTTAGTGACAAAGTCCATTTCAAATAGCAGGCAGAAATCTTAAATGTCCTAACAAAAATAGGTCTTAGCTTTCCTTTCTCCTTTTTACTCTTCCATTATTTGTTAATGGTATTACTAGTCATTTTCTTCATCAGTTTAGGAAAGCAGAGGTTTGGGAGTCATGGACACTGCAGTTGTTTGTGGAATAAACCTGAGCAAATAACAGCATAGCATGGTTTATGAAACCAGTGGGTTTACACTCTATAAATATCTTCCAGTTATTCTGATTCTTTTCACGTACACTATTACTGAAGACTGGATGATAGCTTTTTGCTATTGCCTGGTTGACTTCTTACACACACACACACACACACACACACACACACACTTCCAAGGTAATGACGATATTGATTCTAAAGAGACACTTTTTGAGACAAATAAAAGAGCCATTCAACTGGTCTAACAGAGCAGGTCTAGAAACTTCGTGGTAACAATCTACTCTGTTTTTATGAAAAGCAATTGTTTAATGCATGTGAAAATTCTACATCTTAATATCATTAGGGGTTTGGGGCAGCATTAGAAAGGATGTGATACCTTAGAGATACTCCAGACAGTGAGTGGTTTGTTCTAGTTATTGTAAATTAAATTCTACATTTGCTCTTTCATAAAAAAGTAATAACCTGTGACTGAACAGCACGAGATAAAGTATGAACATAGAAGGTTTTACAGGAAAACATCTCAATTAAACAGAGAATTCAAATATAGAGCAAAGGGAACCAATTAAGCGATTCAAACACAAAAATAAAAAAAATTCATTATGATTCATGGGTTAGTTTCTCTCTCTCTCTCTCTCTCTCTCTCTCTCTCTCTCTCTCTTTCACACACACACACACACACACACAAACACACACACATACCCATCTTCATTTCACTAAACTAGGAGAACTGGGGAAAATGCTTTTGTCCATGGGAGGTAGCTACCTCTTTTGGTTAAATGCAATATTCAAAATGTGCCTAATTCTTATAATCCAAATGTGTGACACTGCTTGGGTTTCCATGACTACTGCTCTGAAAACCATATTAATTATTCAAGAGGTCCATGCCATTCTCCCCACATGCCCTAAGGAATGCTGGGAAACGCAACATACCATTATAAAGGCAATAGCTGTTAAAAAGACTGCATGACCAAATCTAAATAGGAAAGTTATTCCCTTGAAGTACTGACATCACTTTGCTAGCAGTAAGTAGTATTATTTAAACAACTTCAGAACAAAATGAAATGAGGGAATGAAAGAGTTTTACACCACATTTAATATCTTCACAATCTTGGTAAGACTGAATAATTGCAGCCTCTGCTCATTCCTCTGACAGGATCTTATTTCAAACCAAGTTGCCTGACTTACATGGAACAGTGCTCATTCTACGAAACTTTTCCCTTAAAGGCTGCCATTTAGACATTATAGAACTTGTATTAAATCAGATAATCAAGTTATTAAGACAAATTATGACTAGGTATCTGGGTGCCATATCTGCCAATGCCTGAATACAACAAAACCCATAATAGGTACAGTCTAGGATCTCGCCTTTATCATAAATAACATTATCAAAGTAGAAGCAGGGAGGTCTGTCTGTGCTCAAGCAGCACACACTCCACTACTGATTTCCTGTCATAGCTAAATTCACAGTGTCAATCCGGTAGCAGAGCAACGAGGGGTATTATCAGCCCAATTACTCAAAGGTGGGAGAGAAAAGCTAGAAGCTACATGCTATTGCGCTCCTTTGGGGGGGGGGAATGCTCAGACAGAACATCTGCTTTTATTATTATTATTTCATTTATTGCAGAGATGTATGACATTATAATTTAAGGTAATAATCATATACTATGTATCATTGTTATATTTTATTGGATAGTTTATTATTATTTGTTGGTGTATAGTGTTTGCATTGATTACAAAAAGAGACTAATTTTCAAAGAAATGGCTATTATACTGGGATACAATTTGAAGTTTCAGAGTTCAAGTTCTGAGGTCTCTAAATTTGGAGCATTTAGAGAGATTTGCACCATACTGGGCTCGTTAATTTTGAATTTGTACTTGTCACACATACACAGGGAGGAAATAAGGGTAGATTTTCCAGAAGTAAAAAGATGTGAGAGAATCCAGAGTGATTTGAATACGCTGAATTTTATACTGCATAATCTTGTAATCAAATTTCAAAATAATGTGATAAAAAATTATGCCATATGGAAATGTAATCACCTGCCACAAATGATAAAGAAATAAAATCAAATGATATGTAACAATTATATAAAAACATAATAAACAGTCTATTTGCTAATTAAAAGGAAAACATATCATGGATTATAATTGCTATTCAATATTTTGTAATATAATTTCTCTACAGTTAACTTCTAAGCCATTTCCTGAATTAAATGCTAATGGAAGGGAGTGAAACAGTGATAAATGCTCACCCCACAAATAAACAACCTTTATTATTAATTATTCTTTCCATCAACCAATTACCACTCAAATGATCAGAAAGCTAATTACAGAAGGAAAGCCTACTTGCAAAATCTATTTAGTGAGATTTTAATTTAATTCAAACTTAATCTATTGAACCTGCTAGGCATTGCCAAACTACTCACTGCTGTATGGGACAAAAGAAGTATGGCTCTCATTTATTGAGGTCTTCCTGTGTCCTAGGTATAGTTCTCAGTGACCAGTAACCTACCCCACAGCCCCACTCCACACCACTCCACCCACACCATGTATATAAACATGACTGCACAATAACCCAGCAAAGGCAATGAATACTGTCCAAATAGACTTGTCAGAGTCTCAGATTCATCATCATTTAAATGGAAAGAATAATGTGTACGTCTCAAGATTAAATGACTAGAGAAGTAACAGGCATGGTCTAGTGCCCACTTAATGGTAGCTTTTGGATATTAGCAGGGGGTAAAAGCTAAGACCGAAGCTACTTAGTATCAGATTGTCCAGTCCTCTTCACAAAGCACAAGAGCAGAAAAAAGCACCTCAAATCCAGCCCACTATTCCCTGCTTGGAGACTAACTTCCTCAGTCGCATCCCCTTTCCTGGACAGTTTGACCGAAACAAGAATAAACAAGTTGCAGTGCTAAAGAATGAATCCGTGTGCTCCTGTTATTAAGATAGATTTCCAGGTCACTGACTAGGATCAAAGCAACCCTACCCAAAGCTGTGGTTATGGCTTGGTTTGTTGTGCTGCTGTGTACAAGAGGTCATGAATCATAATGAAGAATCCACTAACTTTGCCTTTGTCAAAAGCAACACTTCAGGGCTATTCAATCAGATCCATTCACAAAGCCCCAATCCTCCCTTTTGTCACCAAGGCAGAAGGGCAGGAAGTAATCTACATATCAGATTATCTGCTCACAGATTGGTGAAAACTGACTACATGCTGTCCAGAATGAGTGAGGCATCCTAGATGACTGAATATTTTCAAGAACCATCACTATGCTATACACTGAGAGTAACCAATTTGCAGGACTGAGACAGTAAGAAAATTCAATTGTTACTAAATCCGTACTGAACACTATTTATTCTTTCTCTGGATGATTCAGGTCATCATAAACCCTGATGCTGCTGTGGGAAATATAGATTGGGCTAAATCTCAACTTTCCCTCTGATATAACCTCTATATTTATTCTCTTAAAAGATTGTTGGCTTATCCTTTGTCTCCTCCTTATCAAGGCAGAGTACACGATGCTAAGGGGGAAAAAATCCAGCTCTAAGCTTTTCAGTTTGAAGTCTCAGAAATAAAAATGTGCCACATGCTTTTAGTTTCGACTGACAGATCAGAACATGACAGCGAAAACTAATTTTATTGTTATGATTTTTCTTTTTGCCCCCAGTACACAAAATATTCCATTTGTTCTTTTAGCTTCACTTTCCAGAGGATAAAATTTCAAGTCTATATTATCTAACCTGAACTCACTTCTTAGACTGCAAAAGACACTATGGTTTTCTGTCATAACAATGAGAGATGTTAACCTGAAATGTCTGCTGTTGGCTTTAAATTTTAAAAATATCTTATTATTATTACTATTATTATTGTCATAGGGCACATGCACTTGCTGGAGAGAGACAGAAATAGACAGAGAGAGGGAAAGTGAAAAATCACCCCCCAGGGGGACGGCCACGCTGCAATCTTTTCTCCTCCATTCTCTCAGGATTCGGGTCACACACACATGTGCGTGGCATGTTTTTTAAGCCACACGGTCCAAGACTCGAGCCATGCAGTGAGCCATGCGGGATTAGCACATTAACCACCATGCCACTTGCTGTCCTGCCTTGGCTTTTAATGGTATAGAATTCAAATTCATGCAGTATCTCCCTCAGGCCGGTAGCCAATCCCAAACGCTCCCTGGGCTCCCTGCACATCTTCATCTAGTAGAGATGCTGGAGATCCAAGTGGCAGAAGCTAGAAGGAGCAGTTACCTGGCTGACCTTCCAACTGGAAAGTGTTGACTGTCATTGCTCTGTAGCCCAACATCAAAATCTCTCTGTGTATCCTTTTCCAGAAGCTGAGTGATTCTTAGAAAACTAGAGTGATTAATGTGTTCCAGAGCAATTTCCCTAACAATTTTTAAGGCTGTCTGCTATTTATTATCACCCTGCAGCAGCAATTCTAAATGCCAGTGATAAAATACTCCTTCCTGAAAAAAAAATTTGTTCCTCTAAGTTGTAAACAATGGACCTAGTTACTGCTTCAATGAATAATTAGCAAATATTAAAGCTAGTGAGTGATACTTTTGTTTTTGTAACAGCTTTACTGAGTTTTAATTCAATGTATAACACAATTCACCATTTCAAAGTTTGTATAAATCAGTGGTCCTTGCATATTCATTAATTTCTGAACATTCTTCACACTAACAGAAACCCTGTATCTATTAGCAGTCATTCTCCGTTCTTACCTTCCACCAACCCCTGACAAGAGCTCAATGGATTTGCCTATTCTAGATATTTTTAAATAGAATCATAAAATATGTAGCTCTTTTTTTTTTTGCCCACTCATAATATTTTCAAAGTTTACCTATTCGGTCATCAGAAGAGTTATGATGTATTTTTCTACGCATAAATCTATCATGACTTTACTGATGACCCAATATGTTGTAGCATGTACTAGTACTTCATTTCGTTTTGAGGCTGGATAATAGTCCATGGCATGGACCAACCATATTTTCTTTTTCCATTCATCAGTGGACGGACATTTGGATTGTTCTTACTTTTCGACTCTTATTAATAATGCTGCTATGAAAATACCACTAGAATTTTTGGGGTGGACATACATCTTTAATAATCTTGGATACACACATAGTAGTGAAATTAATGGGTCATATGATAACTCAGTCTTTAACTGAGGAACCACTAAATTGTTTTCCATAGTGACTGTACTATTACATTAGTCCCACAAGCACAAGTTTCCAATTTCTCTACATCCTCATCAACACTTGCTATTGTGTATCATTTTGAGTATAATCATCCTAGAAGGCATGACATGGTATCTCTCTATGGTTTTGATTTGCATTTCCCTGATGACTATTATTTCATTTTTCATTTATTGGCATTTATACGTCTTCTTCAAAGACATGTCTATTCAGATGCTTTGCTCATTTTAATTGGGTTATTTCTTATTACTGACTTGTCGCAAGTTCTTTTTCTATTCTAAATACTAGTACCTTATTAGATATATGACTTCCAAATATTTTCTCCCATTCTGTGACATGTCTTTTCATTTTCTTGATATTCTTTGAAGCTCTCTCTCAATATTTAATCAAGATAATTGCTAATACCTCAGCTAAATCTTTTTTCCATAATTTCTAGAGAGTGCTTCCTATATGAATATGGACCTAGAGATATTAGTCCTACTAACACTGTCCCTCTGACCCTCTGCTGATCTTTAGTTATACTGGACCATAAATACTTTATCAGGTGTTCATCTGTCCTTAGGACAATGAACCTCTTTCAAACTTCTCAGAAAGCTTCTAGAAGTTTTAAAATGATAATGCTATATTGTGAATGTCTGCTTTTGAGCAATGAACTCAGTGACTATTTTTTTAAATTGGCAGTATTTGGCAAGGAGGATTTGGGTTACCTGCTTTTCCCACAGGAATACAGTTTAGCTGCAAGACTTTTAGAATTTCTCTCTTTAATCAATACTAGCTTCTACTTTACTCACCAAGACAGCATTGTCATCTGTCTTCTCACTTAAAATTTGTCTGAAAGTTTACATTTTCTTGATCTCTTTTAGATCTAGTTAAACTTACCAACCTAGACTAACTACAATGGGTGAGTTGAAGTAGGTGGTGAAGGGGAGAGGGCAGTCCAGGCTGAACTAGTGTCAAATCTGAGTTTCAGAATACTTGGAGAGCGATGCTGCAGCTAATCGGGTATTTTAATTGCAAGCAGGAAGGCAGAAGAGTCCAGTTTTAGAGTGCCACAGAAGCATGGCTTCAAATCAAGTGGCTTAACAGTTAAGCTTCAGGGACAATTAAGTAGTCTGCAGGGTTGTCCAGTAAACAGCTCCAGAGGTTTTTGTTTGTTTGTTTGTTTGTTTTTTAGCTAGGATTTATGTGAACCACAAGTATCAGAGAATCAGAGATGCAACTGCAAACAACTTCTGGGATGAAAATTTGTTATGAATTGAATTGTGCCCCCTCCCCATCACCCAAATATGTTTAAGTGCTAACCCTCAAGACCTCAGAATGTGACCTTATTTGCAAATAGGATCTTTTAGAGGTGATCAAGTTAAGATGAGGTCGTTAGAGTGAGCCTACTCCAGTATGACTGGTGTGTTTATGAAAAGGACATAGCAACAGACAGCCACAAAGAGAAGATGAGGCGAAGACACAGGATGGCTTTGTGAAGGTGGAGGATTGAAGTGATGAAGTGGCACACCGAGGAATATCTGAGACTACTAGACACTAAGAGCAAGGCAGAGCACACCTTTTCTGGCACCTTCAGAGGAAGCGTGTCCCCACCAACACTTTGATTTCAGACCTGCAGCCTCCAGAACTGGAAGATACTAAATTTCTGTCATTCTAAGCCACACAAGTTTGTGGTGTTTTGTTAAGGGATCCTTTGGAAATGAATAAACGGCTCCAGGCACTATTCAAAGGGATATATCATGTCTCAGATAGAAGGGTTGTCACTTCCCACTCTTGCCCTTTTAGTCACATCTGCATTACCAGATCTTCAGTATTATGAGTAGCACCATCTCTGAAATGAGAAGGAACAACACGCAATATGAATTCTGAATTTCTTCTCTGAAGATACACATTTCTTTTTAAAAATTTATTTAATGATTGAGAGACAGGCAGATACCTTCCACTAGGCACCACCACACTGTAATCCACCCCCTAAACCCTTTAGCCAGGCAGGATGTGTACATCATGCCCAGTATGTGCAGGTGTACTTAGGATCCAAATCTAGGGCTTCCCATATGGATCCCAGTATCACACAGTGGTGTCCTACCACCTTCAACACTGTGGTTGGGCCCCAACTCATTTTTTATAAGTAATGATGTCTTATTGGGTATATGAAATTTCATCATGAGTGTATTGATGGTCTATACTTATATATATATATATATATATATATATATATGTCATGATGCTATAGAGCTAGTGGGATTCAAGGTAGATGTGATGATGATAAAAATGACTGAGACTACACTTCAGCACAGATATATGCTAGGCACTTTGGGTTAATAGAAATTGTAAATAATTTGCATGCTAATCCAACCAAAATTAAGTAAAATATTAATGAAATCAATTAAGGTAGTCTGTCTGTAAGATATATCAGTTATAAGTACATATCAATCAAGCCAGTGAGATGAAGACAAGGATTCTTTCCATTTGATGGACAGCAATCCCTTTTTCATATGTCACATGTGATCTGCTATCACACAGGATTGTGCAGGAGAAATCACTGCTTTCTATGCATAGAGATATGTTTTGTAAGCATTGCAGTTTCAATAGTATTCCATAATATTTCCATAATACAACAATTATTTATTGAGCCTCTATTATGTGCTAGGCACTCAGTTAGGCAACCAAGATTCATCCATGCATAGAAAGAAATTCTGAATACTAATGATGTCTTGGATTGGCACTAAGACTTCAGCCCCAGAGGTCCAACACATACACACAAGTTACCCTTAGAGACTCAGACAAACTTTGGGTCTGTCACAGCAAATATCTGGGTATCTTAATCTTACATTAATAGAAGAACTTGATAAATTTTATACTACTTCTTTACTCCCATGTAGGAAATGTATATATATTTTTATATATATTTATATACATTTTATATATATTTATATACATAAAATATGCATATATTATATATGCTAAACAATATCATATATAGTAAAATATAATATATATATTATATATATATATAGTCTCTGCAAGGATTGTGGCAAATAGTTTATACACATGATCTCATTTAATACTTGCATGAACTATCCAAGTAAGAAATGCTATGAAGTCAAAGAACTGTGAATTCCTAATAAATAAATAATGTATATAGATACACATATCTCATTTGGGGAAGTTTGTTAAGTTTTATGCCAAAGTGTATTTTAGTAGAATTCGAGTTCTCATTTAATATCAGAGATATAACAGCTGAGAGCTTAGAGAAAGAGTGATGCTAAGTATGATTATGGTTTACTCTGAAGGAAAAAAAAGTGAAACAGAACTGACATTGTGCACTTCCTATATGCGGAGTTTTCTATGGTTTTATTATCTAAACCTTACAGTGAGCCTATGAAAGGAACATCTTCTGCGTCCTCCTCATTCTCATCATCATCACCATCAGTATTTCATCTATTACACTATTTTATAGATGAAGAAACTGAAGTCAGAGAGGGCAAGTGACTTACCTGAGATCACACAGCCAATAAGAGGCTGCTTTGTACCCTCCTACAATGCAAAATGCTATCTCCAAAGGACAGCAGCAAGGAAGTCACATGGCTATTAACACTTGTTCACCAAATACAGTCCTATACATTTGGCCCAGCATCTTATTAATGACAATCTATAGTGGTTATAACCTATAGACTATGAAATATGTTCCTTTTATTTCATAATCCACTTCCCTATGTCTTGTGCTTTCCTTGATATATTTTAGATGTGAGAAAGTTTAAATTTCAAAATGATTCATTCTGCTCTGCCACCTGCAAGGCAAGACTGCAATAAATGTTCTCTTGTTGATCAGGAGTGTGTATTTGTGAGCTGAAAGAAATACTATTGAGATTCACATGGTGTTTTGGACCACCACCAACTAATACACTGATATGCCAATATACTGGATTGTTTACATACAAAGTAAATGTCAAGAAAAGGGAAAATTCTTTTGTCAGTTACTAGATATTCCTCCTACCTTCTGGGATATGTCAGATTGAAGCAAAATCTGCCTGCTTCATCCTGTCATTATATTTGACCTAAACTTCATTTAAAGGACTGGAGAAATAATTTTAAAGCCATAGTATTGATTAGGCTTTAGAAAAGTATTTGCCTTGGAATTTGATTGTAAGTCTTCCTCAACATTCACTTGTCAAGAATGTAACAGCTCTAGAAAATAAGCTGAGAAGGAGACACAATTCTGATTTCATTTAAGAAAGATTTTATGGAAGTAGACAAATGGAAGGAACAACAAATTGTCATACTGTAATCAGCAATGCCTCAAATGCTTTCCTGTGTTCAAAAGTTTATCAGTGATTTGCTCAGGACACAACTAAGACATTGATTATTCAATAGTAAGAAGCACATTTAAAAGCCTGTTTACATCTGATATTGGAGCTTTCGTTATGTTTATCTTTTTCTTTCCCTTTAGATGGGAGATTCATGTCAAGAGTCTTCAATGCTCTGTGGTGCTGAGTGATTATGGACTGCAGCCCTACCTAGCCTATGAGGAGCCAGAGATTTCCAGCAAGATGTCTCTCACTCCCAGAGAGATGAAAGGGACACAGACAGGAGCTCCCCCAGTTAGCAGGGGACTGCCGAGCTGGCCTTCCTAACATGTACACTTGAAAGAACACCTCGCTCCTCCTGATCGCTACTGGTTTCTATAGAAACAAGAAAGAATCTGTTCTTTTGCTAAAATTTCCCCTAAAGCTTTTTCTAGCACTGTATAAAACATTTATTTTTTGCTATCACAGTCCTCCATTTATAGCGTCATTTAACAGATCAAAGAACAATGGGCTGAGTAAAGAAGAGCGGGAGCTTTGGTTTAAAAATCCAAATCTTATGTGTATAAGACAGGCATGGTCAGTTCATCCCTCCCGGGTCACTTTAAGACTCAAGACTCAAGTATTTCAGTATAAATCCTGGAAACAATTGTATATCAAAGAGTTAAAAGGGGTCAACAAGGTATTTATTCAACCACATTCACTTCAGAATACTTCAGCAGTTGCAGTATTTAAATGAAGTCTTGTCTCATCAGTGTCACCATAAATTATCCTTGAAAACTCCAGAGCTCCTGACCACAGGAATGCACATCACGGCCTTGACACCTGTGTGGCTTTGCATTGAGATAACGGTTGGGTTTCCTTTCTTGACTACTGTGAGCCCTTCTCCAGGGATGGTATTTGCTCAGGAGCTGCTAAGGCTAGTAAATATTGTATCTATCTGCATGTAATCACCAAGCCGACAGGCTTACTCTCTGTTACAGAAAACCCCCAGAGCTGTTGAGTCATGAAAGAACTATTGAAATAGGGCTGTGCTTACAAATTAAGGAAGAGAGGGGCCGGCAGATGGTGTGGTAGTTAAGGACGCTGGACTCCCACATGGCTGACCACGGTTTGAGTCTCGGACCTGGTGGCTTGCTTTCTCACTTTCCTTCTCTCTCTCTCACTCTGTCCCTCTCTGTTCAAATTAAAATAAATAAAGTTAAATGAAATAATTCTTTAAAAATATAAAGAAAGAGAATCTCTACAGAATAAATTAAGACTAAATCTGCACACGTCTAGTCTGTTCTCTAATTCCATCCCTTTACTCCGCCATCAGTAAATATCTCTTGACTGCTTCCTATTTGCCAACCTTGGTGTTAAACACTGCAGGTTAAGGTGGAGTACTGGACATTACAGACACAGTCTCTGTCCACTTTGAGTTTATAGTGTAACATGGGAGATAGACTTTACACAAATAAATGCTCACACAAACATTGGGTGGTCAGAAAAGTCATGGCATTTTTTCTTTTTTTTTTTTTAAGAGGTTTTTGCTATAATGGCACATGCGCTCGCCAGACAGACAAAGAGAGACAGAGAGATAAAAAGCAAGAAATCACCCCCCAAGGGGGATGGCCACGCCACAATCCCTTCTCCTCCATTCTTCTCTCGGGATCTTGGGCACGCACGCACACGTGCCCAGTGTGAGTTTAAGCTACCGGGTCCAGGACTCGAACTGCGGTCG
>NW_006209177.1:2312864-2320117 GCF_000334495.1 Tupaia belangeri chinensis | reverse complement strand
TTATATACATAAAATATGCATATATTATATATGCTAAACAATATCATATATAGTAAAATATAATATATATATTATATATATATATAGTCTCTGCAAGGATTGTGGCAAATAGTTTATACACATGATCTCATTTAATACTTGCATGAACTATCCAAGTAAGAAATGCTATGAAGTCAAAGAACTGTGAATTCCTAATAAATAAATAATGTATATAGATACACATATCTCATTTGGGGAAGTTTGTTAAGTTTTATGCCAAAGTGTATTTTAGTAGAATTCGAGTTCTCATTTAATATCAGAGATATAACAGCTGAGAGCTTAGAGAAAGAGTGATGCTAAGTATGATTATGGTTTACTCTGAAGGAAAAAAAAGTGAAACAGAACTGACATTGTGCACTTCCTATATGCGGAGTTTTCTATGGTTTTATTATCTAAACCTTACAGTGAGCCTATGAAAGGAACATCTTCTGCGTCCTCCTCATTCTCATCATCATCACCATCAGTATTTCATCTATTACACTATTTTATAGATGAAGAAACTGAAGTCAGAGAGGGCAAGTGACTTACCTGAGATCACACAGCCAATAAGAGGCTGCTTTGTACCCTCCTACAATGCAAAATGCTATCTCCAAAGGACAGCAGCAAGGAAGTCACATGGCTATTAACACTTGTTCACCAAATACAGTCCTATACATTTGGCCCAGCATCTTATTAATGACAATCTATAGTGGTTATAACCTATAGACTATGAAATATGTTCCTTTTATTTCATAATCCACTTCCCTATGTCTTGTGCTTTCCTTGATATATTTTAGATGTGAGAAAGTTTAAATTTCAAAATGATTCATTCTGCTCTGCCACCTGCAAGGCAAGACTGCAATAAATGTTCTCTTGTTGATCAGGAGTGTGTATTTGTGAGCTGAAAGAAATACTATTGAGATTCACATGGTGTTTTGGACCACCACCAACTAATACACTGATATGCCAATATACTGGATTGTTTACATACAAAGTAAATGTCAAGAAAAGGGAAAATTCTTTTGTCAGTTACTAGATATTCCTCCTACCTTCTGGGATATGTCAGATTGAAGCAAAATCTGCCTGCTTCATCCTGTCATTATATTTGACCTAAACTTCATTTAAAGGACTGGAGAAATAATTTTAAAGCCATAGTATTGATTAGGCTTTAGAAAAGTATTTGCCTTGGAATTTGATTGTAAGTCTTCCTCAACATTCACTTGTCAAGAATGTAACAGCTCTAGAAAATAAGCTGAGAAGGAGACACAATTCTGATTTCATTTAAGAAAGATTTTATGGAAGTAGACAAATGGAAGGAACAACAAATTGTCATACTGTAATCAGCAATGCCTCAAATGCTTTCCTGTGTTCAAAAGTTTATCAGTGATTTGCTCAGGACACAACTAAGACATTGATTATTCAATAGTAAGAAGCACATTTAAAAGCCTGTTTACATCTGATATTGGAGCTTTCGTTATGTTTATCTTTTTCTTTCCCTTTAGATGGGAGATTCATGTCAAGAGTCTTCAATGCTCTGTGGTGCTGAGTGATTATGGACTGCAGCCCTACCTAGCCTATGAGGAGCCAGAGATTTCCAGCAAGATGTCTCTCACTCCCAGAGAGATGAAAGGGACACAGACAGGAGCTCCCCCAGTTAGCAGGGGACTGCCGAGCTGGCCTTCCTAACATGTACACTTGAAAGAACACCTCGCTCCTCCTCATCGCTACTGGTTTCTATAGAAACAAGAAAGAATCTGTTCTTTTGCTAAAATTTCCCCTAAAGCTTTTTCTAGCACTGTATAAAACATTTATTTTTTGCTATCACAGTCCTCCATTTATAGCGTCATTTAACAGATCAAAGAACAATGGGCTGAGTAAAGAAGAGCGGGAGCTTTGGTTTAAAAATCCAAATCTTATGTGTATAAGACAGGCATGGTCAGTTCATCCCTCCCGGGTCACTTTAAGACTCAAGACTCAAGTATTTCAGTATAAATCCTGGAAACAATTGTATATCAAAGAGTTAAAAGGGGTCAACAAGGTATTTATTCAACCACATTCACTTCAGAATACTTCAGCAGTTGCAGTATTTAAATGAAGTCTTGTCTCATCAGTGTCACCATAAATTATCCTTGAAAACTCCAGAGCTCCTGACCACAGGAATGCACATCACGGCCTTGACACCTGTGTGGCTTTGCATTGAGATAACGGTTGGGTTTCCTTTCTTGACTACTGTGAGCCCTTCTCCAGGGATGGTATTTGCTCAGGAGCTGCTAAGGCTAGTAAATATTGTATCTATCTGCATGTAATCACCAAGCCGACAGGCTTACTCTCTGTTACAGAAAACCCCCAGAGCTGTTGAGTCATGAAAGAACTATTGAAATAGGGCTGTGCTTACAAATTAAGGAAGAGAGGGGCCGGCAGATGGTGTGGTAGTTAAGGACGCTGGACTCCCACATGGCTGACCACGGTTTGAGTCTCGGACCTGGTGGCTTGCTTTCTCACTTTCCTTCTCTCTCTCTCACTCTGTCCCTCTCTGTTCAAATTAAAATAAATAAAGTTAAATGAAATAATTCTTTAAAAATATAAAGAAAGAGAATCTCTACAGACTAAATTAAGACTAAATCTGCACATGTCTAGTCTGTTCTCTAATTCCATCCCTTTACTCCGCCATCAGTAAATATCTCTTGACTGCTTCCTATTTGCCAACCTTGGTGTTAAACACTGCAGGTTAAGCTGGAGTACTGGACATTACAGACACAGTCTCTGTCCACTTTGAGTTTATAGTGTAACATGGGAGATAGACTTTACACAAATAAATGCTCACACAAACATTGGGTGGTCAGAAAAGTCATGGCATTTTTTCTTTTTTTTTTTTTAAGAGGTTTTTGCTATAATGGCACATGCGCTCGCCAGACAGACAAAGAGAGACAGAGAGATAAAAAGCAAGAAATCACCCCCCAAGGGGGATGGCCACGCCACAATCCCTTCTCCTCCATTCTTCTCTCGGGATCTTGGGCACGCACGCACACGTGCCCAGTGTGAGTTTAAGCTACCGGGTCCAGGACTCGAACTGCGGTCGACTACGTGGGAGTCTAGCGACATAGCCATTACGCTAACTGCTGGTCCCAATCGTGACACTTTTTCTATGCAAAAATGTGTTGTGACTTTTCCAACAACCCAATAATTCATGAACTATCAGAGTAAGAAATGCTACGAAGCCAAAGTACTGTGAATTCCTAGTACACAGTCTACCCCAGTCTAAGTGGTGCCAGAGACGCCTGGGTGATTGGTTGGTAACTTGTTTATAAAGATCATGAAGAAGGGTTTGTCTGAAGATGAAATTAACTTGAGATTTGAGCATGTCTTGCAAAATCACAGATCTGTTGAGAGATCTTGAACAGTGGATGGCCCAGCTTTCCAGGACAAATAGTTTAATCTGGAAATTCATAAGGACTGGGGCCTTACAGATTCCCATGGTGGTGCATCTGGTGTTTTTTTTTTTTTTTCTTTGTTTGGAGAGGTTTTTGCTATAGGGCACGTGCGCTCGCCAGACAGACAGACAGAAATACAGAGGCAGAAACCGAGAAATCACCCTCCAGGGGGGATGGCCACGCCGCAATCCCTTCTCCTCCATTCTTCTCTCGGGATCTTGGGCACGCACGCACACGCGCCCGGCGTGAGTTTTAAGCCACCGGGTCCGGGACGCGAACCGTGGTCGACTACGTGGGAGCCCAGAGACATAGCCATTACACTAACTGCTGGCTCCCTGCATCTGGTGTTTTAACACATTATTAGTATAAAAGTTTTTTCCTTAGCTACCAAGGTATTTAAAGGACACTAACATAAAGACTATAAGGTGGTTTTCAGTTGGCAAACACAGGGAGGATGCAATTGTCACCCAAATACTGCATTTCATAGCTCTGAATCAAACAAAAAAAACAGCGTCTGGAAATGATTGCTTAGTCCCACTCAAGGTCACCAAAGCATGTCTATAATCAAATGAAGAGCCTCTGTATTCATGATCATCTAATTGTGATTTCGAGTAATCTTTCTTATACTCTCAATCTTTTTGTTGTTATTCTGTTTTTGAATTTGGACTTCTGAAAAGAAGTCCAAAAAACTGGAGACACAAACACCTGGATTTGAACCCTGTCTTCACCACTGATTAGTCCATAAACTTGGGAAAAATGGATAATACTTCTGAGTCTTGGTCTTCCTATCTGTGACATGGGTATATGACAACTCATGGAGTTACTGCAAGCATTAAATGAGATAATGTGTATAAACTATTTGCCACAATCCTTGCAAAGACTAAGTGCAGGAAATGACAGTTACTAAGAATGAGTACACACATGTGACCACAATGTGCCTCACTCATATATACTTCTTACTCTTTTTTTTAGCAATATGCTTGTTTACTGAAGCAATATATTTGATTCAGAGTTGCTCATCTCTTATTTTCTAAATTTGTTTGTGGAGGAGATTTGACTGCTCACAAATTTTGCCTAGCACAGTGCCCTTTTTGTGTTTGTTTTGAAAGTTTTTTTTTATTTTAAATGAGTTTTTATTTATTTAGAATTCAGGGGTTTTTTAAATTTACATTTAATCACTGTATATCTTTACAGTGTAGAACATGGTTTTTCCCAGCATAAATACAGTGCATATTAGTCAAGTCAAAAGATATTACCATATACATTATCATCAACAAATAACTTTTCATCACACCTACTTCTAACTCTACACCTCACACATGCATTTATATGTACACCTAACCTACCTTAGTGATATACCCTTACATGCATGTATATTTACTTACATATACAGTACATTTTTATTTTAGAGAGATTTTTGCTATCAGGCATGTGTGCTCACTGAAAAGACAGAGACAGAAAGCAAGAAATCAACCCCCTGGGGGGATGGCCATGCTGCACATCCCTCCTCCTCCATTCTCCTCTCGGGATCTTGGGCACACACGCATGCACGTACACGCACCTGGTGTGAGTTTAAGCTGCTGGTCTGGGACTCAAATTGTGGTCGACTACGTGGGAGTTCAGCAACATAACCATTACACCATCTGCTGGTCCCCATATACATTACTTCTTTAAGAAAAAAAAATTATTTAACTTAACTTATGTATTTTCATTTGACCAGAGAGGGACAGAATATGAGAGAGAGAGAGAAAGAGAAAGAGAGAAAGGAAGCTACCAGATCCGGGACTCGAACTGCGGTCAGCCATGTGGGAATTCAGCGCCTTTAACCACCACACAATCTGCTGGCCCCCCATATACAGTAATTCTAATAGCCCTGTGTTGATCTTTCCATCCCCATCTTGAACTCTGAAGCTGACACGTAACTGTTATGTAATAAATGGTTGTTGGAAGGAAGGGAAAATGGGAATAAAGATGTTAACATACTACCTTCAAAGACATGTTAACTAGATTCACAAAGGCTTCTACTTATACTTTTCCAGTAACTTTGAGTCCAATTATTCTCTTGACTGTGGGTAATTTTAATGAAATAAAAATAATTGTAATCAAATGATGCTTTTAGAACCATAAACCTATGAGTAAGCATATGGAATACTACATTATATTCACACCCCTAAGGTTTGTTAAACACCTTAGGATGAAAAGCTAATAAACACAAGATTTATTTTTATCATTATTAACTTAAAATGGGAAAAGCTAAAGATAGCAGAGAACCTAGAAGCTAAAACTAACATATTCAAACAACTATGTATCTAAAACTATTATGGCTAATGACCTTAAAATTTTTTCCAACACTGTTTCCTAAGAATAAAAATCAAATAATCTCTAATAAAAAAATACTCATAATTTTTTTTCTGCTGATGCCTGTGGGAGAATATTGAGTAAAGTGCTTGAAAAGTCATTTTTCTACAATGAAAGAAAATAAATGATAAAGGAGATACAATTTTTTTTCTCTTCATAAATATATTTTAAAAACTGGAGAAGAACTACATAATACTCTTCCAAGCTCATGGGTATATTCACACTTCTACTATATATTATGGTGCAGTCGTAGACCATAGTCATAAAGCCAAGCACTGCCAGTTTCCTGGGATGGGCTGAGACAAGGGGTTCTGTTATGAAAATAATTTTCTATCATGCCCATGACTCCACTGATAACAATTTCAATTTTATGTAATATGTCAGAGTTTGCATTGGTTTGACCTGCTATAAAAAGCATACTAAAAAACAGTTAACTCTTTATATATCTTTGTTCTGATATAGAGGAAGAGGATGAGAAGGATCATGATACTACTGTGTTTCCACTTTGGTATTCAGTAAATCTCTATTGAGCATTACTGTGTGGAATGCACTGTCTAGGGCTCACAGGAGATGGATACAGTGCAGTTGTGGGAAACAGTCACAAAGGTGAACCTGAGCAAGGGAAACACCATCCAGGTGTAGAGCAGAACAAAGCAGAGGAAACACAGAGGAAGACATCAACTCAGCCTGTGGAAATCTAGGAAGGCTGCTTAGAGGAGGTTGCATCTAAGTGGAGCAGTGAGGGATAATTAGGCTACAGGAAGTAGAGAAAGAGATGTCTTCCTGACCACTAGAAGGGCAAGAAAAGAAGCACTGAAGAGGGACAAAGAGCAAGTAATTAAGAATGAAAAATGGTGTACAATGGCAGAGCAGAGAGAGGGCTGGGGAAAGACAGGTGAAGCCATGACAAGATGCCTCTACAACGATGTGCTCAGTAACATTGGGTGTTTTTTTCCTGCGATCAAGAATGATCTACCAAAAAAAAAAAAAAAGAAAGATCTACCAAATGCTTTAAAGGAAAATAGGTTTTCTTCCAAACAGCTCATTGCTCCCATTGCATCAAATAAACAAGGCAGCGCCTCTATAATTATATAGGCATTTTGGATTTCCCTTTCTTAATAATTTCTTTATTAGTTACTGAATATAGCCTAATGATAGTACATCTGTCATCCTAAGTGTCTTAGACATGAGTGAAATATATATTTATAATGTATCTGGGATTGAATTCAAATGATCAACTGAGTTGAAATTTAGTTCTAAACATTACAACATTGCCAGAAAGTTAGGTAAGTGCCACTATAGCTTTATTGAATCTTTCCACAGTGAGAGGAAAAAATGATTTAAAGCATGTTTGTTGTTTTGTTCTATCATATTTTTCCCTCCTGGGTATATTGCAGTTTTCCCCAAATCTGCAGAGAAGCCCTTACTTTTTTTTTTTTTTTTTTG
>NW_006209177.1:2308787-2312693 GCF_000334495.1 Tupaia belangeri chinensis | reverse complement strand
TCTCTCTCCACCCTCAAGTAGCTCACAGTCTCAGGGAAACAACCCAAGCTGAAATTAGGTCTCAAGATGTTAGAAATCCTACCAATGAGTGCATGAAATAAAGAGTACGAGGCAACCATGAGATTGCTGCAGTCATATTTTTACTGTTGTTTCACCAAAGATAAAACTTTCTTAGCAAAAACTAGTCTTTTGCTTTGAAAAATATCACCTCAAAAGACATTCTAGTTACATAAACATAAAGCATAATAAATGGCCTCACAATCCTCCTGGCCACTCCATACAAAAATTGAGAAGACATGCTCCGTTCCTCCTTCTTATTCACCCCTATTCTCAGAGTGTGTGCAAGCACACACACACACACACACACACACACACACACAGGATTCATCAGCAGTTACTGAGGACTGCAAGGAAACCTGCCCCTCCCCCCAGGCCACTGCCCAGGTGTGCAGCGCTGAAATACAACCTCACAGCTGGCCTGCCCTCCCTGGTTCTTGGATTCCCCATACAGCAGTCCGTGGTGCCCTTTTAAAATGTAAATCACATCATGCACCCCACCAGGCTTCATACAACAAGTTGAGTAAAATTCAAATTGCTTTATCTGGGCCTTTGAAGTACCCACAGATTTGGTCCTTCCCTACCTCTCTGACCTCATCCTCTGTAAACTTTCCCTCATTAACAAGGTGCATTTTGTTCCCTGAACAAGCCAGGCATGTCCCTGCCTCAGGGCCTTTTGCAGCTGCTCTGCTATCTCCCTGAAATGCTTCCCAGAGATCCTCACTTGACTTCTCATCATTCAGGTCTCCATTCAACAGGTCAATTCAGACCAGTCAGCTAAAGTTAGCCCCTTTTATTTCCTGTTTTACTTTAAAAAATTTTTTTGCCAATGGACACATGCTCTCACTAGAGAGGGACAGAGAGATGGGGAGAAAGGGAAAGGGAGGGAGAAAGCATCCCCCATGGGGTGTGCTGATGCTGCAGTCCCTTCTCCACTTCTCCATCCTGTTGGGATTTCAGGCATAAACACACACACACACACACACACACACACACGGACTGTTATTTTGTTTTCCTATTTTTCCTTTGTGTTGTGTAGGCAGGACTCCAAATGAGCAGTTGGTCATGTGGGGTCTGGTTCTCTTCACCAGTAGGCCATGGTCAGCCCTGTTTGACTTTTTTCAAATCACTTATTGCCATCTGAAACTGGATTATACTTTTTTTTTCTTGATTTTTTCATCTCTGTCCACCTGGTTGGAATGAAAAGTCCAAACAAACAGGCACCAAGTTCTTCACTAGGGCTTCAGCATCCAGGTCAAGGCCTAGCCTTTGGAAGACCCCATACAGGAGATGGAGAAGGAAAGAAAAGGAGGAAAAAGAGGGGAGGGAAGAGAGAGAGGAAGGTGAGCAGGAATAAAATACTATACCCTCTCCACCCTCAAGTAGCTCACAGTCTCAGGGAAACAACCCAAGCTGAAATTAGGTCTCAAGATGTTAGAAATCCTACCAATGAGTGCATGAAATAAAGAGTACGAGGCAACCATGAGATTGCTGCAGTCATATTTTTACTGTTGTTTCACCAAAGATAAAACTTTCTTAGCAAAAACTAGTCTTTTGCTTTGAAAAATATCACCTCAAAAGACATTCTAGTTACATAAACATAAAGCATAATAAATGGCCTCACAATCCTCCTGGCCACTCCATACAAAAATTGAGAAGACATGCTCCGTTCCTCCTTCTTATTCACCCCTATTCTCAGAGTGTGTGCAAGCACACACACACACACACACACACACACACACACAGGATTCATCAGCAGTTACTGAGGACTGCAAGGAAACCTGCCCCTCCCCCCAGGCCACTGCCCAGGTGTGCAGCGCTGAAATACAACCTCACAGCTGGCCTGCCCTCCCTGGTTCTTGGATTCCCCATACAGCAGTCCGTGGTGCCCTTTTAAAATGTAAATCACATCATGCACCCCACCAGGCTTCATACAACAAGTTGAGTAAAATTCAAATTGCTTTATCTGGGCCTTTGAAGTACCCACAGATTTGGTCCTTCCCTACCTCTCTGACCTCATCCTCTGTAAACTTTCCCTCATTAACAAGGTGCATTTTGTTCCCTGAACAAGCCAGGCATGTCCCTGCCTCAGGGCCTTTTGCAGCTGCTCTGCTATCTCCCTGAAATGCTTCCCAGAGATCCTCACTTGACTTCTCATCATTCAGGTCTCCATTCAACAGGTCAATTCAGACCAGTCAGCTAAAGTTAGCCCCTTTTATTTCCTGTTTTACTTTAAAAAATTTTTTTGCCAATGGACACATGCTCTCACTAGAGAGGGACAGAGAGATGGGGAGAAAGGGAAAGGGAGGGAGAAAGCATCCCCCATGGGGTGTGCTGATGCTGCAGTCCCTTCTCCACTTCTCCATCCTGTTGGGATTTCAGGCATAAACACACACACACACACACACACACACACACGGACTGTTATTTTGTTTTCCTATTTTTCCTTTGTGTTGTGTAGGCAGGACTCCAAATGAGCAGTTGGTCATGTGGGGTCTGGTTCTCTTCACCAGTAGGCCATGGTCAGCCCTGTTTGACTTTTTTCAAATCACTTATTGCCATCTGAAACTGGATTATACTTTTTTTTTCTTGATTTTTTCATCTCTGTCCACCTGGTTGGAATGAAAAGTCCAAACAAACAGGCACCAAGTTCTTCACTAGGGCTTCAGCATCCAGGTCAAGGCCTAGCCTTTGGAAGACCCCATACAGGAGATGGAGAAGGAAAGAAAAGGAGGAAAAAGAGGGGAGGGAAGAGAGAGAGGAAGGTGGCATCTCTTACTCTTGGGAACAGTGATGAAATCATCTTCGGCCTGAATGCAATTATTTTCAGGTTGGTTCAACTGACCTATGTCTGCAGCCTTGATCGCCAGAGGGCTTGGGATAGAGAAGGAAGCATGGTTAAGACAGATGGTTTTCATAACTCCTCAAGCAAGCCTATTGGAGGCTTGTTGCCTGTGTACAGGAATGAGATTTGGGATCTTCTGGAGAGTTGCTGGGAGGAGATGAGGGGCTAGAAGTATATAGGGGAAGCGCTGCTCTCCTGAGCAACTTGGCAAGATGCTGAGCAGCAGCATCTGTGATTATGAGTCTCCATTCTTTCCATGGGTTTGTATTCTGGTGCTGCAGACTTTTACTCACCATTCAGCCATGGCTTCTTAGCACTAAATCAATACACAGCTCCCAGGACAGCACAGGCTGTGTCTACATGATGCCAAAGCAACCTGACAATTGATTAAATGTGGTTAAAAAAGAAATCAGTCAGGCCAGTCATTTGACATCAGGTAGACAGAGCCAAGCTGTCACTTGCTGACTACTCTGTTGTCTTAAATTGCTAAAACAAATACCAATGGTTGGGGTTGGGGAAGCTCACAGATTTCACTAACATGTTCCAATAAGGAAATTCAATAACTTCCCAGTGTCCAATAGCTGGGACTATAACTCACAGATTCTGAATCCTAATCAGAACAGCTCCACATGCAAGGGGCCATTTCAATACAAACTTTTGCTTCTCTGACTTGATGCAGTCATGAATATTGCATAAGCTGACCAAATCTTTTTTTTTTTCTTTCAGTAAAAAATGTTACGGTGCCAGCATGGAGATCGAGGCACTAGATCCAACAAGGCCAGTTTTGAAATTCAAGTCCTGGACCCAGCACCCTGAGAATCACACTGGGTATGTGTGTATACATGCCCCAAATTTCCAGGGTAGAACGGAGGGGAAGGGATTGCAGCATGACCATCTCCCCTGGGGGGTAATTTCTTACTTTCCTTCTCTCTGTCTCCCAGGTGAGAGCAAGCACTCTAGGACAAAAAAAAAAAAAAAAAAAAAAAAAAAAAAAAAAAATCTAT
>NW_006209177.1:2303214-2308562 GCF_000334495.1 Tupaia belangeri chinensis | reverse complement strand
TTATTGTTATTCAGCTTTTTTTTTATTAAAATTTTTTCATTAAAAATGATTTCTTTTAAAATTTAAATGTCATGTGAGCATAAAAGATTTATAAACTAGAACTGTTTTCTCTGGGAACTAACTTTCAAATGACTCACAATATATTTTATAAATTTTGCTAGTGAATTCCTAGACTAGAGCAATCGGCTAACCCAGGTCTGTTCACCTCAAACCAGTAACAGTATAATGGAATACAGCCCCAGAGGCCTGCAGTCTCAGTTTGCTGGCGCGCCTTTGCCAGCCCGGGAGGATGGCCTATAGAGAGAGGAAGGCCAACCAGTGTGCAGACCACTATAGCTTATTTTTGACATCTCCTTAATTAGGAGGCCAATAAAAGAATGACAGATTTGAAGGAATAGATGTATTGCAACAGACTCACCATTCACTGTGAACCATAATGGAAGAATAAGAAAACAAATGGCTAAGGCCAAAAAACTAGTTCAAAACACAGGTCCCTCAAGTGGGTCAGAGGAAGACCAGGGTGAAACTCAGGACATTTTCCTGCCTCCACCCTATAGGGAGGGTGCTTACCAACCTGCCTGCCCTCTTGAAAATCTGCTCTGAGACCTGGCTGGATCACGCATGAAGCAGGCTTTGAGTTCTCTCTGGGGAACAAGATGACATCAGCACTTAGACCGGTCCATGGGGTGGACTTGGTTATTACCCGCTTAGCGAGCGAGACTCCCTGCTTGATGCCACCACGGGAAGTGCTTGACAGCCAGTTCTCTCCATGTGACCTCAGGGGCCACACTGGCCCAAGGTTATATTTAGGAATGATGGTTGAAGTGTCAGCCCACCAATAAGCACTAAGAAACTCAAAGAGTATTTTCATTTGTTCATTTAATACATTCATTTGTTTATAAAAACCAGCAAATATTTTCCCAGTACCTACTGAATGTCTGGCTGACATTATGGATGAAAAGAGAAAAAGACATGGTATTTATCCTCAAAGAAGCATAATCTTCTGAAACAGACAGATACTCCAAACAAATAATTACATTCCACCATAGCAGAAGCTGTAAGGGGGTCTGAAAAAAGTGATGTGGAAGCCTGTAGATGAAATACATTCTGACTGAAGAGGATGGGGGAATGGAGTGCAATGAGAAACCAAGGAAAACTGGAGAGATGGCATTAGAGCTTAAACTATCTTTAACTGCCAAAGGGCATGTGTGCTTGCCAGAAAGAGACAGAAAGACAGAGAGAGAAGGACGGAAAAGAAAAAAAGCATCCCTAAATAGATGTGTTCACGTTGCAATCCCTTCTCCTCCATTTCTGCATCTTGTTGGGATTTTGGACATTCACACATGCTCTCTTCAAGCAGTCAAGGCTGAGACTCAAACTGTGCTGTTGGCCATGTGAGATCTGGCTTCCTTAATCACCAGGCCACAGGGTTGGCTGTAGAATTGGACTTTGAGAGGGAGTAGGACATACCACCAAAATCAGTCATCAAGATAAATACAATTTTAATGCAATATTTGTAAAAATCTAAACTAATGCATCATTTTCTTTTCCTTTTGCCTCAGGCTCTAATATGGTTCACAATGGCACTGTTATAGACCTTTTCTTTGTTTAAAAATCATATTTTTTGGTCTATTGTGATTACTTTTGCATTGATTTTTATTATTTCAAAAGATCACATTAAAATATTATTCATCGGGGCCAGTAGGTGGCATGGTGGTGCTGGACTCCCACATGGCCAACCATGATTCAATTCCTGGACCTGGTGACTTGCTTTCACACTTTCTCTCTCTCTCTCTTTCACTCTGTCACTTTATGGTCAAGTTAAAATAAATAAATAAATAAATAAATAAAGTTTAAAAAATATTATTAATCTTGGTTATTGACATTGGGGTTTTTGAAATGCCATCCTCTTGTCAAGGCCCTTCCCTAAGCTAAACAATCTTTGTGATGAGGGAGTAGAAAACACATCTATTTCCCCATCCTGCCAACTACAACAGACCAACTCCAACTGCCAAGTCAGCTTCTCCACAGCACTGATCATGCCTCCATGGACTAGAAGCCTCAGAGCTCACTCCTTTTCCCTTCCACTCTTTAACAACTGAGGACACCAGGAGCTGAGACTGGAGGACTCAGCATTTCAAAGCCACCTCTCTTGGCCACTGCTAGGGCTGCTTGGTGCCTGTTAATCGGTATCCTCTAAGTGACCAAACCCCGTCATCACTAAACTGAATTGCCTCATTGCTATTTTTCTCTTTTACTAAATGAATGCATTTGGCAATGGTAAGTGAGTTCCCTTTAGCTGAATAAAGCTAAAGAGTTAATGTCAGTCTCCTGTGGGAGGGTAGCAGGGAGGAATAGAACTGTCTACAAGAATTCCAGGCTGGAATTTTTACATTACAGTGTTAATACCAAGAGGTGGTTTTGTTTGGCACATCCTTTTCTGTTTCTTTTCTCATGTGTTTAGAGACAGCCATGAGAACAGTACTCTCCATTATTTCTTCTCAATATTCCTCCTGTTTGAAAGAGGAAGATGGGTACCGAGATCCCAGCTTGGGGACAGGGCAGCTACACAGAGGTGGGTAAATGAGAGAATTAACCATGTGTGGAACAACAGCCAGGCCTCTGGCTTCTGACTTCAAAAGTGCAGCATGTTAAGCAGAGAAAACACTTAGGCCCACAAAACTGCTTCTCACTCTTAGAGCTCCTAACCTCATTGATTTTAGTCTGGATTTATGGCATCATTTGTTCCTGATAAGAGCTACTCGCCTGCACAACTTTACCAGAAAAAGTAAAATATAATCTTGCAGGGTAAAATAGAAAGGGAAAAGAAAAATAAAATCAAGTGAAGGCTTGAAAAATTTACTGGTTTTGCCCTGATTCTTCTGTTCATTTAATATAAGTTGCTCTGTAAAAAATGGCTGAACCATCTCTAGACTTCCTTCTGTCACCAAAAGAGCAGACAGAATGCTCCAAACAGTCAGCATAGCTCCCCATGAAGCGTGTTTTGGGAAGCATCAGGCAGGGTGAAATGTGCAGGTCTTGAGTCAGATCAGCTGAGTTCTAAACCTAGCTCAGCCTTTTACAAGCATGGACCTTGGGTGAGTTTCTTAACCTCCTTGTGAACATAGTTGGAAGCATCTGAAATGATGGGTGCCTAAAGTTCTCAAAAAGACATGAATAAATGAGTTAAAGCATAAAAAACACATAGCCTGGCTCCGTGGTAAGTGCTCAAATAGATGTTAGCTATTAGCTAGCACTGACGAATTTTTTGAGACTGTTTCCATTCATTTGGTTAAAGATAATATATTTTAGGAAATGTCTTCAACATGCATGACAGGTCATAACAATTTTGAGTGTCATTACAGTTCATTACTTAGAATTTTTCAGAAGCCTCCCTTTTTTTATTTGGAGTAGAAGTATAAAATAATGAGACTCTTCATATGACAAACTACCAGACATTTGACATTCAAATGAGTGCCAGCTCCTTCGAACCAACACCACGTGGAAACTAGCCGCTGTTTTCAAGGAGACAGGCATTGCTCACCGGAGTTTGGAACTCCTCCGAGGGAATTACCTTCAGCTACAGTTATGAACCATGCATGAAAATGAAGCTCATTATTTTAGAGCCACAGCTTTTTTTTTTTTTTTTTTTTTTTTTTAGTAAAACATGCATTTGACTTTATCAGTCTCCTTACTTGACAAATTTGCCTCCAAATTACTTTGGTTAAAAAAAAAAAGAAAACAAAAACAAAAACCAAAGAAAACACTATTGCCATCAAGAGAAGAAATCTGAGGCCTATAAATAATGACAGTCAAAAAGAATCAAAGGTCATTCACAAAGATGAAACTGCAAGTGGTTACTAGCCTGGTCCAGTAGTCCTGCTCCTGCTAGCATAGGACAGAACCTCCCCAGGGGCCCACTCTGAACAGAGCCAAACTCAGGTTGGGCGCATAAGTTCTGGACAAGGCAGGTAAGTGTTAACCAGTTTTTACTTTGTGGTCCCCATCACAAAGCCTTCCAAAGGGGAGCACATGCCATCCAAAACTAGTCAATTTCCTTACTAAACGTCGTAATCACTTGCATTTTTTAAAAAATTATTCTCTAGTTATTTTGAGATTCTACAGACAGACAACAATTTTCGAAGAGAACTGATATCTTTTAAAAGTTACCCTAAACGTAGAAAGGTCATTTCATTTTGACCTAGCCCTACGTATTAACAGAACTCAGATATTTTAGGGAGGGAAATGTAGGCAACTAGAGGATAAACTTGTTTCACACAGGGTTAATAATGAAAATGCTGATACGACCTTAAGTATGGTGGCGCCCGGAACCAGGGCTATAATTAATCTAAATGTTCTGTAATTACACTAAATGTTACTTCTGTAGAATAGTTCCAAATCATGCAGCTTTTTATGCTTAGATAACATGCAGTTTATTTCCAATCATGGATGTAGGCATGATTTGCTAAAGGAACATTAGGTCTGGAAGCAATATCTTAATCAAATCAGAATTTCTTCTGTAAAACAAATCTTTGGCTTTTGAAGAATTAGCAGCATCTAATGCCTTAGGGTAAAGATGTGAAACTGAGCTGAAATCGCCACCGCTGGCTCTCTCCCTCTGCTTTCTGGCTCCCAGGCATTCACAAGAACACCATGTAGCCTCCCTAAGCATACACCTACACTTGCTGTGGTCATAAACCACTACTGCTCTGTCTAAATTACACCCCAAAAACTTCATGTTTCAAATCAGTTCTAGGAAAATTCATCTCATGTGGTTTGTTCAGTTCTTCAGAACACAGGGCTGGTTCCTTTTGGAAGGAACTCATTTAAACAAAATCTAATAGCAAGCATCCATAAATTAGAGGGTTATTGGTAAGTACATAATCCTATGCCTAAAACAAAATGAATATTCTAGGGTTGAAAATGCAGGCTCTTACACATGCAGAAGGGTTTCTTCTGGTGATTTCAGTTATATTCAGAAAAATTAAAATGGACTGGGAGACCTACAATCATGGGCTGTTATTTTTCTGGCTGCTCCAGTCTTTCTCATGCTCTTCTCCCCACTGCTGGGCTCAATCAGTAACTGTCCAAAGAAAAAAGAGAAAGAAAAAAAGAAAAAGAAAGAGAAAGAGAAATGCTGACACTGCTGAGGAACATGGCTTGACAAATTCAAGTCTGGGGCTCAAATTAGGAATCAGAACATGATATAAATAAAAAAGGTGGCAGAAACTGCCTCATATCAGGGCAGAACTTAGAATCACTGTAGGTTAATATTAAGATGTATCTTTTAAAGACAGGTCAGGTGAGAGTTCATTTTCCTCTTCATCACACATAGCAATGATCAAGTA
>NW_006209177.1:2289850-2303183 GCF_000334495.1 Tupaia belangeri chinensis | reverse complement strand
AGGAAGATGATGAAAAGACGGAGAAGAGAACAAAGATTAAACACAGGTTCCAACAGAGACCATAATCCTCTTGCTGCCCCTTCACTACCCTTTGTAGCAACAATAGGATCAGACATCTCTACTGAAACTCTTATCAATGTGTTTGTTTTTAATTGGTGTAAATTCAACTGCAGACTAGTGCACAGCTCAAGCAATCTGTGGGTGTCAGGGACTGGGAGAGTGGAGAAT
The DNA here is from genome assembly GCF_000334495.1 of Tupaia belangeri chinensis. Classification (NCBI taxonomy): domain Eukaryota; kingdom Metazoa; phylum Chordata; class Mammalia; order Scandentia; family Tupaiidae; genus Tupaia; species Tupaia belangeri. The sequence goes on along the minus strand of NW_006209177.1, from coordinate 2,302,955 downwards.
ATGACCTCTTGGAAACAGATACTCAAGGAATACGAAACCTGCAAGAGATCTCAGAGGGCATGGAGTCAAAATTCATAATTCTGCAGGTTGGGCAACAGACTCTGATGAATTAAGTGACTTGCCAAATGGCAGAGATAACACTAGAACTCAGATATCTTTGTTGCTAGGCCAGGGCTCTTTCTGTTAAGTGGAAAGAAGTCTCTTCTCTGGAGGACTTACTGGAGAGCCCTGGATGAGCTGGGCTGGTTTTGTGAGTCCATTTATTGAACATCCATTCTGTGCCTAGCCTGATGCCAGGGGTCATGCATAGAGTGAGTTAAGAATCTAACTCTAAGCAACAATGACAATGTGCTTACTACTTACTATAGCATGCTCCCTATTCTTAAAGAGCCTGGCATCTGGATGGTAAAACATGACAAATGCAAATTAACCCAAAGTGTTTCCTATTAGCCCTGTAACCAGTCTACTCTGATTTTAAGTTGTCCCAACTGTAGGTGAATATATTGAGGATTTTCAAAATGTTTGCAGCAGCAATGAGACTTTGAAGTGGACCCATCCTTCCCCTCCAGTTTTTTCCTCTTCCACTAACCTCCAGCCCTTTCCACCCACCCTACCTCTCCCTGCCCAGCCACACCTAAACTGGATTTAAATCACTGGCTTTTCCCCAAACACACCAGGCCTTTCTTAAGTCCTCCTCTCCTCTTCCAAGCTTTGGGAGGACACACTCCATGCCTCCTTCATTTGCTGCTATATCTCTAGCAACTAGCCCAGCACTTGATATGTGGTAGATGTTTTAAAATATCCAGTAAATGAACGAATAAATAATCCAGTCACTGCATCTTATTTTTAATATTTTTCATTTGATTTTTTGTTTTGACAGCTCTGATTAATAGGTATCACTATTTCTGTTTCACAGATAACAGAAAAAGCATCCAGAGAGGGAGGCAATTGTTTTGAGGTGACATAGTCCATCAGTAATGGAGCTGGCCATCTGCCTGTTAATTCATGCTCCATTCACTCTTAGTCCCTATTCTTTCTGCTGACCCCGTCTTTGCCTTGTTGACATCTAACCATGCTTCAAGGCTAGGCTTCATCTTCCTGAAGTTTCTCCTAACCTGAGGGCCATATCATAATTCTTTGAAATGATGTTTAAAAGTGTCTTTTTCCATTGGGCTGTTAGCTGCTCCAGGGCTAGGACCATGTCAGTGCCTGTCTCTTGAGAGCACTCTAAAGACTCAGTAATATTAATCTAAGGAAGTTGTGGGATTGGGACAGGGAGGATATGAACAAACAATGAAGTATGGGTTGAGGGCACAGACTGAGGCTCATGTATGTTTCGTGTCCAGATCAGCCTCTCAAGAGGAATCTGCCCTCTGTCCACACTGATCTATAATTTAGTGTGGCTGAAAAGTGGAAATGCAGGGAGAACATTCTGTTTGAGCTCCCCTGTTCATTCATAACCTGAGTACATTTTTATGTCCCTTTCAGAGAAACTCACATACATTTGATATGTATTTTACCACAATTTTTTTAGATGTTAGCATCCAAATTGAGATGTGTTATAACCATATACACTGAATTTTGATGTCTTGTTACAAGGAAATGTAAATTTTGTTATTATATTTTCAATATTAATTTTACATTAACATGACAGTGATTTAAATACACCAATTAAAAATATATGGAATATCTGTACTTTATGGCATAAACTAAAAGATTGGATGGTCCAACAGCAGGAAAGGCAACTGTGGATACCAGAGACAGTATGGGGGGTGGGAGGAAGGAGATCAGAGAAAAAAGTTATTTGACATAAGTATGAAAACTTATCTGTTGATGATAATGCATAGAGTAATACCTATGACTTGATTGATATGCATTGCATTCATAATTTTAAAAACCATTTTGCATGCTACAAAAATGTACAGTGATTAAATGTAAATTTTAAAAATGTAAACAAGATTTAAATATATATTATTAAAATTAATTTTAATATTTGTTTCTTTTTAGTTTTTCTAATGCGAATATTAGAAAATTTAAACTTACAGATGTAGCTTGCATTATATATTGCAATTAGAGAGAACTGGTCAATCCCCTGTTTGGGTGATGGTTACCTGAATGCATGTGATTGTAAAAACACATTAAACTGAAGACCAGCATACAGCATAATGGTTATGTCACTGGACTCCCACGTAGTCAACCACAGTTCGAGTTGTAGACCCAGTCGCTTAAACTCACTCTGGGCACATTTGCTTGTGTGCCCAAGATCCCAAGAGGAGAAAAGAGGAGAAGGGATTGCAGTGTAGCCATCCCTCCAGGGGGTGATTTATGGCTTTCCATCTCTCTGTCTGTCTGTCTCTTTCTAGAGAGTGCATATGCCGTATAGCAAAAATTTATCTTTAAAAAAAAAAAGCATGTTGAACTAAACACTTATGAAATATATATAGAGAGGGACTGGCAGATAGTGTGGTGGTTAAGGGCGCTGGATTTCCACATAGCCGACCATGGGTTTGAGTCCCAGACCTGGCAGTTTGCTTTCTCGTTTTCTTTCTCACACTCACTTGCTCTGTCCCTCTCTGGTCAAATATAAATAAGTAAAGTTAAATAAAATAATTATTTTTAAAAAGAAAGAAATGTATATAGAAGGAGAAAGCCACAGTACCTTCAGTTTTCCCATTTTTTTTTTAATTTTTTATTTTTTGGAGAGGTTTTTGCTATAGGGCATGTGAGCTCGCCAGACAGACAGAGAGAGACAGAGAGATAGAAAGCGAGAAATCACTCCCCAGGGGGGACAGCCACTCTGCAATCCCTTCTCCTCTGTTCTCCTCTGTGGATCTTGGGCATGCATGCACACGCACCCGGCGTGAGTTTTAAGCCACCGGGTCCGGGACACAAACCACAGTCGACTACATGGGAGTCCAGCGACATAGCCATTACACTAACTACTGGTCCCCCAGATTTTACTTTTCCTTCATGCAAAGACATTTGTGTGTGAAGTCAAGACTCATTTTGTGATATTAAACTTAATCCCTCTACTCAAAAATCAAAACAACAAGGTGAGCAGACCAGCAAGCATAGCATTCGGTTCAAGAACACTGCCTAGAACACACTGAGAACCAAAGGCAATTAGAGGCCACACCTCTGTTCTGCTTGCCTGGCAAAGGAAACGCTGGCAAGGGCACTTACGTGTATGACTCCAAAGGATAGGGATACTTCCCAAGAACCTTCCCAAGCAGATAGAGGTCCAGGTCCATGATGTGGCTTTCTACAGTAGGGTATTTGGGCTCCAGCTTCTATCCACCTGGCCTGCAAAGACCTTGGCTACCAGAGGGCCATGCAGCTAGTCCAGGCTCTCCATCAAATTGGAGTTGATACACACTGGGCAAGGCCATAGATTTTGGGTCATCACACCACAGTTCAAGCCTAACTTTCACCATCACCCTCTGTGGCTGTGAGAGGGGTCCCAAGAAAGACCCTCATAAATTTACTAGAAAGACTCACCAAACTCATAGAAAGTGTTAGACTTATGGTGATGGTTTGTTACAAAGAACACAGATTAAAACCAGCAGAGAAAAAAAGTATACATGGCAGCAACCAGAAAGACCAGGCACAGACCTCTAGTTGTCATCTTCCAGGGCAGTGGTACAGACAGCACTAGTTACCCTAGCAATGAGTTGTAACAATATGTAGAAAGTATTGCCCACCAGGAAAGTTCTCCTGCGTCTTGGTACTCAAGTTTTCATTGGGGATTAGATAACAGGCCTGGAGTACCCACATATCTGACTATAGTTTTTCAGTTTCCAGCCCCACCAGAGGTCAAACTGATAAATGGTGGCTCACGGATTCTATCATAACCCACAATGTTAGCATAAACTGTCTAGTGTGACCCAAGGCCCCAAATGCACAGACACTCTTATCAGGCAGACTATTCCAAGGGCCTAGAGGTTACCTCCCAGGAGCCAGGCAAGGGCCAGTACTTTCTTTGTAGTATTGCAGGATTTGAATACCCTGATCTTGAGGGATTTACTCTTGATAGTTCAGGGTCTCTCCAAAAGAGAGGAGGCTCTTTTCTTGAATGGGACCCTGAATCCTTGTAATTCCAAAGATTATAACACTGGCCTAATCACTTTTTCTTTTCTTGTTGCATATCTGAGCACCTCAAAAAAGAATTTAGAGTAGTGAAAATGGACCCTAAATCCATTGCTAATTTGGGATGAGGCTCATCACTTTTTATTAAATGTACCTGAAATGTTAATTGTGGGCTTGAACACATAAGAAGTATGTATGCCTGCATTGCTTATATCTTTTATTTCACTAATAGAGAAAGAGTTGGTGGCTTAGCACCCTTCATTACCTGACAGCTCTGGAGATCCCTATCAGGCCAACCTGCCAAGCTTACATTCTACTGGGGATGGAAAAAAAAAAAAAAAAAAAAAACAGAGCAGTGAGGAAGGGCCATGTTGTTGCTTCCCTTGCTTTTATTATTTAAATCTTAGTTTTATTTCTATATGACATGACAGTTTCTGTGTAAAGAATACTTGCTTCATCAATATCAGTGGTTATCAACTGGGGCTGATTTTGCCTCCCATTTCAGGGGACATTTGAAAATGTCTGAAGACATTTTATGCTCTCTCAAAGATGAAGGGATGGGTGTTACTGGCATCTACTAGGTAGGGGCTGGAGACTCTCAGACAATGTTCATGACTGCCCTTGACAACAGAGAGTTACACAGCCCCAATGTCAGTGGAACCCAGGTCAAGAAACCTTGATTCACATCAACACGTTCTTTAGAGAAAATTGTGAAAATATAGAGAAGAATACAAAGCAAAAAATGTCCCATAATCTCACCATTCATTGCTAATAGCCATTAACAAAGTACATTTTGTTATATTTCATTCTAGTTCTCCACCCCCCCCACACACATAGGTATGTATATACATATTTTTTGATGAAATTGGAGTCACATTGAGTATATATTTCTTATGCCTTATATTACATGAGCTTGTATAAAAGTGACACAGAGAAAATGTAAGACAAAATTAGAAATTTCAATAGATACAAAGAAGAAAAATTAATTATCATCCAGAATATGGGCATACTAAACTTAATACAATCCTCTTATCATTGAAAATTTGGACTGTTTCCCATTTCAGGTTTGCTTTATGACTTAACTCGTATAAAGAAATGTATGGAAATCCAGTTCACCCTCCCCAAGAAGACTTGGGCATTTAAATAATTATCTTCTACAAATATACACCACAAAGATGCTGATTCTAGAAGCATCTTTTTTCACAAAATTTCCTGGGTTAATATCTCATTTGTTCTCAATCTTTAACATTTTACCAACCCTGACATACTTCACTTGACTAAATCTGAATTCTGTCAACTCTCATTCTAACAAAAATTCAGTCTTAGAGATAAGAAGCAATTCATTGGGGGCTAAGCAATAGCAAATCAATATTTTCTAGCTAAAGGACAATCTCTGAGTCATAGAATTGTATGGGGAAAATTTTTTTCTCCAGTTCTTGGAGGAAGCTATTTGAAAATACATAATAAACTATTAGAAATATTGTTTTCAACAACCAAGAGAAAAAGGCAGCAGCCTGTTTTTTTTCTGATGCTATCTAATCACAACTGTGAGCCCTAGAAACAGCAAGTTGGGGAAAGAAGAGCACAGACTGGTCCAAAGAGAATTTGTAAAAAAAAAAAAAAAAAAAAAAAAAAAACTCACCACAAATCCCAGAAAACCCCTATTTCCTTACAGTTTTCTTTATCTATTAATGAAGTCTGTGATTGTCATCATCCAGGTTTAGATACAAAATGCTCACTAATCCCTCTGTAAATCTCACTTTGGCATATCTAGGCCTGGGCTCTACAACAGAGAGAGGATTATGATGCACATGGGGATCAGAGAGGCATGGAGACTCTTATAGGCCTGGAAGGATGAGCCTCGGAGGGAAAAGCAATTGAGGCTGTGATTCTTCAACCAGAAGAGGAGTAGACTAGGTGAAGAATGAATAACTTCCTTCAAATATGGAGGGGCTGGAAACTAGTTGAAGGAACTCACTTATGCTCTACAAACTGAATAAGAAGAAATTGATTTCACTTGTTACATGAGAAAATCAGCTTAGAAAAATCAAAGAAGTGTCCTTGTGGCTTCTCTGTCTATTCCTTCATCTATGCATTTACCCCATCATACATGTTCAAAACTTATTTTCTAGCCAATTAAATGCATTTCAATAAAGGCTCATTCACTTATCTGGTAAGTGTTTGTGGGTAAGGAAGGAGATCAATAACTGAACAAACCTCACCCTCAAGATTATGAAAATTACTTTTTTTTTTGGAGAGGTTTTTGGTATAGGGTGTGTGTGCTCACAAGACAGAGAGAGAGACAGAAAATGAGAAATCACGCCACAATTCCTTCTCCTTCATTCTCTACTTGGGATCTTGGGCACACACACACACACACGCACCCAGCGTGAGTTTAAGCCACCGGGCCTGGGACTCAAACTGCAGTTGACTACATGGGAGTCCACTGACATAGCCATTATGCCATCTGCTGGTCCTGAAAATTACTTTTCAAAACACCACTGGAAGCAGACTACACTTCCATTTTCTCGGAATGACTAATTGCTATGCAGGTTGAGCAATTCCTAATCTTAAACTCCAAAATCTCAAACACAAAATTTCATCAGTGACAACACACCTATCCTCATGTGATGGGTCACAATCCAAACAGTGCAATACAAATATAACGTATAAAATTACCTTCAGGCTATGTGTATAAGGTGTATATGAAATATAAACGACTTTTGCGTTTAGACTTGTGTCCCATTCTTGCAATATCTCATGTATATGCTTTTATTCCAGAATCCAAAAACTTCTTAAGTTCAAAATACTTCTGATCCAAAGTATGTATGATAAAGAATACTCAACCTGTATTTTGAGAATAGATCAGAAGACTTCGAAAAGTCCCATTTAGCTGTATGACTCTTACTTATTTATGAAAACAAACAAAAAATAAATAAAAAGCAAATATTTTATATCAATGCAGATTTATTTGTTTGGCATCATATTCCAAGTCTAAAAAAATGATGAGATGTATCTAGGCAGTGTATTATGAAACACTATGTGAAAAGATTAAGGTTCTTATCTCTCAGTTCTATGAGCCAATTGGCCAAATCCATTTTAACTATTAAAGTATCCCCACCTTATGGCAATGTCTACATTGGAAAACTAGAACAGATGTTTTAAGTAAATGGAAAACAGCTGCTTTATTTGGCTGCATCCTTAGCCACGGATGGATATTGCAGTTGTAGAAAGTTCCAAAATGCAAATAAGGAGAGCTCTGTGTTTGTGAAAATATCAGGAAACAGTGAGTGAGAATAAAACATTTTGCCAATATCTCCACCACGGAATGGGTTTCACCAACAGGTGAAACCCGCTAGTTGTAGGTATGGTTCAATGGCTGTGAGTGGTGAGAGCAAGACTTGATCTCAACCCTACCATCAAGGAGTATGTACATTCACAGACTGGTTGGCATGTGATACAGATAGGCACAAAGTCTACTGAAAGTATGTTAGACATGGGAACCAGCAGTTAGCGTAATGGCTATGTTGCTGGACTCCCACGTAGTCGACCGCAGTTCGTGTCCCAGACCCGGTGGCTTAAAAAACTCACGCCGGGCACGTGTGCGTGCATGCCCAAGATCCCGAGAGGAGAATGGAGGAGAAGGGATTGCGGCGTGACCATCCCCCCTGGGGGGTAATTTCTTGCTTTCTGTCTCTATGTCTCTCTCTGTCTGTCTGGCGAGCGCACACGCCCTACAGTGAAAATCTCTCCAAAAAAAGAAAAAAAAAAGTATGTTAGACAGCAGTTAACTTGCATTGAGGAGATGACTGAGTCAAGACTACAATGTCCTGCTTAGCACATGAACTCTGTGTGGTCATGAGTAAATGCCTGGTGATAACGGTGGTTGGGAATGAGGGCAGGAGAGAGTGATGGGAGCTGGATGAAGAGGAGATGTGACCCTTTTTTCCATACACAAGTAGGCATATAGGTAGGAAAAAAGAGGAAGGGAATACCTCCAACTAAAAGTAAGTCTCCAAGTAAGGACTTTTCCTGTGTTCAAGTGTGATTAAATCTAGACACTGGAGAATTCAACACTTCTCTCATGAGAGCTTCTGAATTTTAGAGAAGCCTTGAGACAGATCAAGGTCATAGAATGTAAATTTGCTGTGCTATTGCTTAATTCTAGCCCATAATTACCGGAACTATTTTGAAAGTTCTTCTCTTGGAAAATGTTAATAGGCCTAATGGTAAGTTGAGATAAAAGCATTCCCTTCCTTGGAGAACTTTGAGGATAAAGAGAGAGACAGTATTTAAGATATCTAGCACAGTCAACAGCCCAGAATAAGGGCTCTGGCCCCTTCCACATTCCCAGATTCCCCCTGCCTATCGGGCAGGCAGGCCAATTGTGAGTAGAGACATGTGCTTCCTTGCTCTCACAAAAGTCAGTCATAGTATTTCTCAAAGTGTGACCACCAGACTACCTGCATGAAAATCATGCTAGACACTTAGTGTATGTGCTGGTTCCTATGCCACACCCAGACCGACGGCTTCAGTCTGTTTCTCTGTGGCAAAGAGTTGAATGCAACAGACTGGGTAATTTATAAATAATAGAGGTTTTATTTAATTCAGGTCATTGGTTTGGAAGTTTAAGATTAAGAGAGTGAATCTGATGATAGACTTCTTGTTGGTGGGGACTCTCTGCAGACTCCCAAGGCAGCACAGGGCATCACATAGTGTTGTGTCTCTCTATGTCTCTGTTTTTGGAGCCTGCAGGTGGCGTGGTGGTTAAAGGTCTAGACTCCCGCATGGCCAACCATGGTTTGAGTCCTGGACCTGGTGGCTTGCTTTCTCTCTCTCTCTCTCTCTCTCTTTCTATCTCTCATCAAATCAAATAATAATAAATAAATAAAATTAATTTAAATTTTTTTAAAATTAAAGCTACCAAGATCCAATCATGTTGGCCCCACCCTGATGACCTTATTTAATCCTAATCATCTTCCAAAAGTCCCACCTTTTGACACTATAATGAATCAAATTTTCAACCTCTTAATTCCATCATAATAAAAATTCAAAACATGCATTTGGGGGGCATATTCAAGCCATAGCATAATCTGAAATTCTAACAAGAGCAATCCTTAGGTACACTAGGGTTTGAAGACCACTCAATTAGGATGGTTCCCAAACAAACAGATTCCTTATTCCAGTTCCTTTTTCTTACTAGATCTATGTAGACCATAAGAAAATTTACAAACTACTATGTTCAGACAAAAATATCCACTGAGGAGAAATTCTTCTTTCTAAAAACACAAGAATATTTCAAATTTCTGTGCTTCCAGGTACAACTGGTTGCTAAACTGATTGCCTACTTTTTTCCAACTGGGCTTCCTAGTCCCAATTCCTCCAACCTAGGATGACCAATCTAATCAGACAAATGCCCAGTTCTACTAGTGCTACTCCCTATTCACTTCCAGAGGCTTCCAGGATCTTCCCAATGCACTTCCCATTCTCTGTCAGAAAAGCTAAAGTTGTCAGCAGTGTGATCACAATGCAGAGACATCTCTTTATGTTTTGCGACTGTCAGTTTTACACCCAGCCAAATCCTTCTTATTTTCAACTGGTCCATAGCTTCCTCTTATATTCCCTGTCATGCAACCAGCCAAATGGATCTGCAAACAGTGCCCTGGACATTCCTTTTGTTTGTTTTGTCTTTTTCGTGTATATTCCACTTAGACTGTCTTTTCTAGTCTCTTCATGAATAAAATCAATCTCGAGGCCACTCCTGCTGTCCTACTGCTGAAAAGGAGCAGTTCTTCCTTTGCATTGCCATCATGCTCTCTCTTTAGCTCTAAAAACTCTTAATTCTACTTTTTATGGTGTACGTGCGCACGTATTAACTTCCTGTCAAGACCATAAATTTCTTGAGGGTAAGGTCAATGCATCCATCACATATTTATTTCTCACAACTGCTTACACTTAGTAGCTGCTCAATAAATCCATGCCTGGCAACACACAAACAACAACTGAGGCCCAGTCAGTACTAAAGTAATCATATATTTCCACATATGACTGCAACAAATGCAAAGCAGTGATACGTATCTGAACACTGTTCTTACCAAACCACTTCATATACCTGGTCTGCAGAGAAGGAAATATTGAGGCACAAGTTCTCAAGACCTGGTTTTTTATTGATTATATGATTAGAGCCATGGTAATGTGCAAATCCATGGGATGCTCTCCCTCAGAGACAGTGAAGAAAATGATTTATGATTATAATACTATAGATGCAGTAAATGTTAATGAAAGGTCAGAGAAACAACAATGTGAAAACAAAGCATGATATAATGATACACACTGGTTCTCAAACTCAGTTCTTCATCTACATTCCTCTGATACATAGAGAATGATGCAGAAAGCATACAACAATCACCTAAAAGCTGGAGAAACCATTGTTGAACATTGGCGTCTTTCAAGAAAAAAAAAATTCTATTAAGTTTGTCATCATCACAAAAGGTAGCGTGTGTCCATGCACACACATATAGCTTCTGTTTTTCATGTCATGAGTCAGTTTATGTCCTTAGCATATCAGATCAGAAGGTCATCTACCTGGGCTCTCCAGGAGGGCAGGTGCAATCCTCCAAGGCACCGTTATAGCAGAGGGATAAGCTGGCTCTCCCAGCAGTCCTGTTTCTCTTTCAATAAGAACTTTAGAGGCAATGCAAAATTGAAAATTTGTAGGTAACAAAAAGCTTTAGCAAGATTTACAGGTTAAATTAATATCAAAGGGTGCTGCATCTGACACCATTTAGGACTATTAATGGTACTTGATAATACTGATGTCACTTTTTATGTACAGCAATATAATTAGCAGTGCTATTACTACTATCTTGCCTTTGTGTCACTAACTACATCTCTATAAACATAATTTACTAGATAGGAAAGGCAAAGAATTTGTAAAAATAAGCCTATCCCGTGGCATCATGCCAAGCTATGAAAGATTACAGTCTATTAACAAACATTAATAATACCCACAAGGGAAAAGTTTCTTGATGCTAATCAAAATGTAAATGGCACACTATGTCCCTGAATCTGTAGGGGATGATTCCCACCATTTTTATTGTCATTCTAGCTCTAAAAATAAGGCACAATGCCCAGAGTATCAGTTGATAATTCTGGTTCAACATATCATGGATGGAGGCCATGCCAAATACTTAGCTCTGACAAAACAGGACAATATTCCTAACCTCAAGGAAGAACCTAGACATCCAATTACTATGGCATCAACTTGAACTCCTCTCACTGTGTCCACAAACCAGGTTATATGAGGATAAGCCACGTTGAATGACAGATTCCAACAATAATTTTAAACAGAGTTTGAAAGTTAGACTTACAGGCCAATGTACACAGCTAGAGTGGTTGGCCCACAGAATACTTTTCCTAATGGTACTAGGAAAAGCAAACAGAAAACACCCCTATCACTGTACACAACGAATAGCCAAGGAAATACGACTTTACTGAACTATTTGATGGATGGGTTGTTCTACTTAAGTACAATTTTCTGGTTAAGTGATGAGCTGGTGCAAAATCTTTCATTCCATCTTGTATTGCTAAAATTCCTTTAAAATGTGCCATATCCCTTCAACTTTCCTGCTTGGATAGGTATAGTAATAAGGCACTTATTCTGTATCTTGTAGGGGATTAGGTCACTTTTGAACACTATTCAGTCCACTAATGCAGAATGGTAGCATAATGGAATGAAACTGTTCTTATTACAAGACATACCCGGGAAATTTAATCCAATCTGATCTAACAAGTATTTATTTACTTATTCACTTATTTATTGTACTTAGAATGGATGAATATTATGCACTCACACTGGGACTAGGGAAAACTGATAGCATTTGTTTTCTTACCTCTTGAATTTAAATAAAAGTTAAGAGTAGAAAAAAGCTGATTCAGACTCTCAGTTGGCTGATGTCCAATTGATTGAATTCTTATTACACTTGTAGATAGATTGGGAAGAAAATGACTTAATAAAGTATTGAAGTTTCAGAGGTCATGTAAGGTGCTTCTAGAATCTACCCATGGAGCACCCTGTAATTCCCCTATCACTTGTTAACTGCTTCACTGTATATCTCCTTCCACTGGACTGAATCTTATCCCTACTGAATAGTACATTGCCTGTCACATAGTGCACACTTAGTACATCCTTTCATCCCTTCCTAATGCATTCACACAGCCATTCATCCATTCATTCTCCAGTACCCCCTTGGCAAATGATAAGGGCAGTCATTCTCAAAGTGGAGACCCCAAAAGGCAACACCCGCAGCACCTGAGTGCATGTCAGAAAATGTTTATTCTCAGGTCCATGACCTAATCAATCAGGAATTATGAAGGTGGGCCCAACAGTCTGTGGTTTCATAAGTACTCCAAGTGATTTTATGTGAAGTAAAATTTGAAAAACTGTGGCTTGGGGTGACCATATAATAAATCATTTAAATCTGCTATTTTGAGAAAAGAGCCATTACTGGCTATTACACCTTGAAAAAATAGAGACAGAGTGTAACTGTACCAGTCAAATCAAGATGCTTGCTTACTCTACTTATGACAGCTTATAAGATAACCACTTAAAAGTGATATGAGATACACTTATCTTAATTTAAATTCCATCCTGTATGGATCATGCTAGGGAAGTCCCATTTACTTCGCCAAAAGGCTTTTAAATATAACAGGCTAGGGACCACCAGGTGGTGTAATTGTTATGTCGCTGGACTCCCACGTAGTTGACTGGGATTTGAGTCCCAGATCCAGTGGCTCAAAACTCACACTGAGTGAATGTGTGTGCATGTCCAAAGTCCCGAGAGGAGAATAGAGGAGAAGAGATTGCAGCATGGCCATCCCGCCAGGGGGTGATTTCTCACTTTCTGTCTCTCTGTTTCTCTCTGTCTATCCAGAGAATACACATGCCTTATAGCAAAAATAGCTCTATTTTTTAGAATTATTTTAGCTTAGTTTAATTATTGCTAATATTTAAATTTGA
>NW_006209177.1:2289383-2289751 GCF_000334495.1 Tupaia belangeri chinensis | reverse complement strand
ACCTGCAAAAATGTCTCTTAAAAAAATATGACATGCTTGACACCCCAATATTTCTCTTGTACCTAACTCTGAAGTACAATCAAAACTATATTAATCAAAAGATGAACAAAAAGCAGAGAAAGTACGCCTAAGTATTTTTTACAGTGCTTCGCAAAGTGGCAAAATATAAAGGAGACAGGCATAAACAGTGAGTTCAGGGAACCAGCAGTTAGCGTAATGGCTATGTTGCTGGATTCCCACGTAGTCGACCACGGTTCATGTCCCGGACCCGGTGGCTTAAAACTCACGCCGGGCACGTGTGCGTGCGTGCCCAAGATCCCGAGAGGAGAATGGAGGAGAAGGGATTGCGGCGTGACCATCCCCCCTGG
>NW_006209177.1:2283920-2289288 GCF_000334495.1 Tupaia belangeri chinensis | reverse complement strand
AAACAGTGAGTTCAGAAAGGACTTTTTGTTCTAACCCTGACACCACCCCCAAAGTCACAGCATGATCTTAAGCAAAGAATTCCCTTCTCCAGCCAAGGGTTGCGGGAACCAGCAGTTGGCATAATGGCTATGTCGCTGGACTCCCACATAGTCAACCGCGGTTCACATCCCGGACCCGGTGGCTTAGAACTCACGCTGGGAGCGTGTGCGTGCGTGCCCAAGATCCCGAGAGGAGAATGGAGGAGAAGGGACTGCGGCGTGACCATCCCCCCTTGGGGGTGATTTCTCGCTTTCTGTCTCTATGTCTTTCTCTGTCTGTCTGGCGAGCTCACGCGCCCTATAGCGAAAACTGCTCCAAAAAAAATAAAAAATGAAAGGGTTGCAAAGTTTTTGGATAAAGTTGGAAAATTTTGAGCAGCAAAATAAATAACAATATTAGCATATAGTCCATAGAATGAAACAATTATCTGTGAGTTTCCACTGATATAAACAAATGATTGATGAGTTTCACTCATAACTGGTGATTGTAACATAGAACCACTCATTCTGCCAGTGGCTGGGCTGGCTGTCCATGTGGACCGAGCTCAGTGGACACACAGAAGCCCACATCTTTATCACTAAAGGCTTTTTGACAAGATGCCTTCTTAAAAACCAACATGCCTGATAGCATGGCAGTTGACAAAGCCATAAAAGAAGAAAGAAAAAGACGACAGCCTGTTAATACAGAATTGCCCTACATAACAAGGGGGGATATTAAGCTCATTAACAATATACACGTAGGAAAACCTGCCCATCACACTGCTGCTCTGCAGCCGCCCCAATCCCTAAAACCAAGACAAACCAAAACCCAGATGCGTACATTCACACATGTGCACACACACAGACACCCATTGCAAGGCTTCTCAATGGGTCTAATGGGAGAAATGAGGGTGTGTGTGTGTGTGAGAGAGAGAGAGAGAGAGAATCTAAACACACTTGTTCTCTTAGGGCAGCAAGTCATTTCCCAACTTGGATGCTTTTAAGAAACAGCCGTGAGTACTGGGGAAAGAAGTCACATGAGTAATTCAAATGGCAAATCCTAAAATTATCTGAGCTTGGAAAGGATTCGTTTGTAGTTAAGCCTTGTAAGCATTTTTTCTTGTGGAGGAGGTAAATGTAACCATATAATGAATTTGGGCAGGCCATGAAATAAACCATAATGCCTGATGCAGACAGGTGGCCATGGGAGGTCCCATATCTCACTGCCTGGCTCGCTTCCCCACTTAGTGACCATTCACTCTGAGTTCGAAAGTGACCACCTCACCTCACACTGTGGCAAATCACCAGCTTAATCTGAGTTGACCTTTTTGATGTTTTCTGCCTTTCCAACTCCCTCCCAGGGGAGGTAATTAGTAGTTGCAGCTTAAAAGACTTCTCCCTTCACAGGACACAGAGGGATGAAAAGAAGTAAGTAATATGGATGGCAGCAGCAAAGGACTTGTTCACCTACTTTAACCCTGCTAGCAAAAAGTTGGAAATAAGATGTGCAGATAATTGAGCATTCAACAAAACATCTGAACTTGAAACACCTTTACAGCCTAATGTTATTTTTCACAGTGGTACCAAATATCAATTCTCTCATTGTATCAGGAGATGCTGAAGCCACTCTAAAAGACATCACCCTAATAATTAGGGTTATTAAGTAACAATAATTAAATTGGTCCTCTAGAGATGTGCCTGAAAAACTAGACAATGCCATCTTCTTTAGATCTCCTCCCTCTGTTCCCTCCCACAAACATACTGGCAGGAGAAGGTTTTGAAATCGCACAATCTGGGTTTTGAATTCCAGCTTTCATAATTCCCCTGTGGCCTTGGGCAAGTCACTTTGCCTTTCAGTCAACTGAGTTCCTTGTGGATAGATGAGGAAGACAATGCTTATCTTACACTGCAGTTATGAAGGTAGAGTAAGCCGATTCATAAGATGCCAAAGGCATTCATTCGGTCACTGGCACAGGGTATCGGATCAGTGAAGGTCAGTTCCCTTTGTCTGTTTTTGCAAAAGTAAAGCAAGAGGACATAATGTTTAAGCTTTACTTATATAATCCATTGGACAGTTTTTCAAAAACTTCATGGAAAATGTGCATTATGAAAAGCTATGGGCTTTAAAATTTGAGACACCAAAATAAACTCATACTTTCATTCCATTTTCCCACAAACTTTCTGAAAGCCCCTTGGAATTCAATGAACATCACACCTTGTCAACACTGTATGTTCAACAGCAGGGTTGCTCAGGGTTGCATGTTTGTGCCCCCAGGAGATCTTGTGGCAAGGCAGACTCAGGCTCTGGAGGTCCAGCTGGCACCTGAGATTGGGTACTTATAACAAACTTCACCAAGTGAGGCTGTTGCTGCTGGTTCTTGACCTTCTTAGAATTTCAGGGTCTATAGCCAAGGAGGCCCAGATTTCAGTCCTGGGTCTGCCTGCCAGAGTATGAAAAGTCATCAAGAAGGTTTCATGAAGCCAATCACTAACCCACACAGAAACAATAAAGCCACTTAGTTTTAGAAACAGAGATTCTTTACAGCTGTCCTCCTGGTGATCTACCCTACAATGGAGAACAAAACTGCATTTCTACATGTGGACTTACTTGAAGAGGATGGGAACAGCCCCAAAGCTCACAGACTATTAAATGAATTAGCTCCCCTTCCTTTTATCCATCCTTTTAACCAAACACATTTCCAGTTTCTCCTCCACTGTGGGCTCTAGCCCACCTAGAGAAGCTTATAAAAATAGGATGCGGAATAGTCTTTGTTTCATTTCTCATCCCACTTCCTTCTGTCCTGGGACTGCCATCTCTAGAAGCCCTTCAGCCTGCGGGCAAAGTGATCTGTCCAGAAGCCAAACAAGCCTTTTCAGGGCTGCTACAGTTCTGCTTGCTCTCTTTTAGGAGAGCTAAAGAATAATACCCTAGTGTACAAGATCAAAATTTGTAGTCTACACCCATTTGGACCTGGAAATGTGTGACAATAGTTATGTGAGCAACACACCCACGCACATGGGTTTTGAAAATGCATCCATTTGGGGACATGTTGTGATTAGCTGAGATGAGACACTGGATCTTCAGAGTGGCAAATTTCTGTAGTAAGTCAGAGACAGTGCATGAAATTGACCTCACCATCCCTATGAAGGATAAACTAACATAACCGCAGCATGAGAAATGCTTAGGATCAAGGCCTGTGTCTTTAAGAACACTGTTTGAGGCCAGCAGGTGGCATGATGGATAAGATGCTGAACTCCCACGTGGTTGGTTGACTGTGGTTGGAGTCTTGGACCTGATGGCTTGCTTTCTCTCTTTGGTCAAATTGAAAAATAATAAATTAAATTAAATATATAATTCTTTTTAAAAATCTAGAGAAAAAAAGGAGTAGACTTTACTCAACTTGACTGAGCTAAACATCTTTTGAATCAACTGAAACCACCCACAGGGCATGCTTCCTGGTGCTGTATATGACATACATTTTTTGCACTCAGAGGGATTGTATTCCCCAAAATAAATGCAGAAGTAGCAGACTATGTCCAAGAAAGCACACTACCATTGCTTAGGAAAAAAAAATGCAAGTCCTAATTTACTATGACTAAACCGATATTTTTAAATCATTGGCATATACTTGGGACAGAATATAACACAAGTCATTCATCTTCAAATGATCTGTGCTAAGGAGAGGTTAGTTTCACTTTTCCAGTAAAGAATATACTTGGCAAAAGCACAATTCATAAGACAAAGGTTCAATGAGGATTTATGTGTGAAAGCCATGTCATTTCCATCCGTCTAGAAGCTGTCTTGTCTTTAGTCCTCAGGTTTCGACTCATCAAGCCCCAGTTCATTCATCTGTAAAACAGGGGTACACAGTGTCTGTGCTGTGTATGTACTGAACACAAAAGAGCATCGTGAACTCAAAAACACCTTTCAAATAGAAGCTTTTTATTATGCATAGGACAGAAAGACATTTGCTGAATGTAGCTTGTTTAAAATTAACCTGACTGGTCTAGCAATGAACACAGATATTGCCACAACGTTAATAATATGATATGCTGGACTGATTAAAATTTCCACTATGCCATTCACCCCCCATCTCCTCAGAAAGTTAATGAATTAATGAATCTTTAAAGGACAGTCAGGGAGACCTTAAAAAGAAGATGCCTTTTTGAGTAAGGAGAGAAAGTGGTGGATTACAACTTAATGGCTTCAGAATAATGGTAATTTCCCTATTTTCTCCACTTGCCTTAGCTCAGCTAATGGCTTCATTAACGGCCACACTCCCCAGCGAATAATAGAGGCCCTTGTCACATCCATCATAGTCACGTCACAATAAAACCAGTTAAATACAATCCAGCTCTTGTCTCATGCCAGTCAGCACGAGGAATCGGAATTAGGTGAACAACCCATACGAAAGCTTGTATGTTAAATTCTTTTTTAACAATAAGCATGCAACAGGCTACTAGTAATGAAACATTAACTGTATTGTACACCCATGTTGAAGAGATAACTATAGCAACAATCAAAAAGCTGTGAGGATGAGCTGCTCTTTATTGCAAGTTGAACCACAATGTCTTTTTATTTCCTTCATTCTAGTTTGATCAAAGTAGCATATTTTCTCACAATTAGCACAATCATGTCAAATCTGCAATGTCATATCATAATCTAAAATGTCACTTCATAAAATCAGGCTGTTTGAATGACTGAGTTGTTTCTTTTCAAAAGCATCTGGTGTAGCTGAAAGATCTTAAATTTTTAGACATTTCTTTTTCTACCATCTTGGCTATGGAAAGGGAAACTAGCAGTGAGAGAGTAGTTTTGCTTCCATGAAGAATGTCAATGATTTTTATTAACCAAAGGTGCCAACTGTGGCTGCTTTGCAGCTTTACACTGGCTCTAACAGGATTCTGGAAGTTTCAGAAGCATCTTATTGCATGAGGTTTGTAGATTTTCCTCATGCGCAAGCCACTCCTGGAATTTTGGATGTTTTAGGAGCTGCATTCTTTCATTTGAGGTCACTAGGGAACCAGTCAGTGTCCTGAAGCAATAACTAACTAAAAGGGACCCTAGTGGCCTGTGACCAATTGGGAAAGCAGCTACCAAAAATGCTTCATTTGCTCCCAGGAAGTAGTGTCTGCTCTGGGGGAAGCTGGGTTGATGCGAATGATACTAAAGAATGATCTTTCTTGTAGGGAGTACAGACTTAGCATCGGCCATGGTATCAGCTTTTCTTTGTTATATTTTGGTCCTATTTTATAATGCAATTTAATGGGATTCCATTTTAAGATTCAGAGAAAATGAAAAGTAAAAAAGGTCAATCTTTAGCTGGTCAGTGACAGTCTTTGTTCCTGC
>NW_006209177.1:2276517-2283523 GCF_000334495.1 Tupaia belangeri chinensis | reverse complement strand
TATCTTTCCCCCCTCTCTGGCACGCAGCAGCTCATTTCAGATAACGATTTGTCCCTTTAATTTTAAGAATGCAGAAGGTGTTGTGTGTTTGCAGTGCTTCCCTAATCCCTTCTTCTGGCAATGTAAATATGAACCAGCTGGACCTGGTAAGGTTTTAGGTATTTCATTTTTAGTCCTCATCTTGAAATACTGTTTATATTTAACATTTCTCTTTATTAGCAAATGTAATATAGAAACCATTTGCCATTCTCTTGAGAAACCCCAGATTAACCAAAGTGCACATATTTTCAGCAGATGCCTTACTGTTATTTCTAATTAAAACAAGCTGGTAAGTAGGGCTCACAGAAAAGAAAAGAAACAATGTCTCATACCTAGCAATTTAGACCATGTCCTTCTGAAGTGGTGTACAGACATACTCCAACACCAAAACATTTAAAGTAACATAGTGCACTAGCCCTCAGTGGGAAGTGATTCCAACCTCTCTTGACAATTCTGAGGGCAAGGGTGAAAGCTACTAACCTGAAAACACTTGTATCCAAACTGCAGCCTAGGTAGGGTTTATTCCTTTATTATTATTATTTTAAATTTTTCCAGACGCACATGTGTTCACTGGAGAGAGACGGGGAGGGGGAGCAAGAAAGCACCCCCTATGGAAGATAGCTGTAAGCCCTTCTCCATTTTTCTCTCAGATTTTCAGCACACATGTGCATGGCATGTTTTTCAAGCCACTTGGTCCAAGACTTGAACCATGTAGTCATCCATTCAAGATGCAATCACCATAACTACCTTACCATGGACTGGTCCTAGTAGGGTGTATTTCAATCTGAGAAAATTTTGGGGTAGGAGGAAGTGAAGAGGATTAGTAAAAGAGGGCAAGAGAGATAGAGATGGGGGATTCAAATTTTTGTGCTTCATATCACATCCAGTTCTTGTTGATTCTTATCAAAATAATAAAAATAATACCTATTTGCCATATGTTGAACACCTAATCTATGCTGGACATTGTGATTTTCCCGTGTATTGGGAATTATTCTTCTCACTTTACAGATGAAACTGAGAGGTAGTATGGCATAAGAGAAATAGCAAAGATTTGAAATCCAACAAAGCTAACTTCCAATTATAAGCCAAGGCTCTCTTTAGCTGTGTGATGCTGACATAGAATGTGTAAACATTTCTAGGTATCATTTCTAACATAGGGACAATAATACTTTTAGGATGATTAGGAAAGTAAAAAAGAACACAATTATGAAAGCTCTGGTACATAATAAGTGCTTAATAAATTGTATTATTTTTGTCTTCCTATAACTCTCATAGAATATACAAAATTTAAGACTTCTCAAAGTTTAAGAAAAAACTATAATTCTATAATCCATTGCATGCATATCAGAAGATTAAAATAATTATGTTTGGGATGGACCTGTAGTCTAGTGGTTAACAGAACCCCAATCCCACATAGCCAACTAGGCAGTTTGAGTCCCAGCCACAGAAGCTTGAAAAGCATGCCTCAAATCCCTGATAGGATAGAGAGATTGAGGATAAGGGGTTGCAGCATGACCGTGCTCTATCTGAAGGTGCTTTCACCCTCTTTGCTCTTTTTCTCTTTGGGCCAGTGCATGCACACTATGGCAATAAAATAAACACATAATAAAAATAAAATAATTCCAGTCAGCAGAGTCTGTCTGTCTTTCTGTGTCTACCCATAAATATTTCGGTCAATAGAAGACAAGTGAACAAAGAAGGACCAGCAGGGAACATGAACAATAGCAGTGTAGACCATTTAAACATCAAATTAATATCTTCTGAGTAGAAACTATCTGATTAGCTATTTAAAAACAAAACACAAACAGTGTATTATAAAAAATATAAAAAGTCACAGGGCTTTCAAAGAACCTAGCCACACCCAGATTCAGAGCTGAAGCCATTTACTTAGCTGTGTGATTTGCGTAATCTCTCTGAGCTTTGGGTTTTCTCATTGGTAAAATGGGGATTATCTTCACTTAATAAGGTTATTGTAAGGACTAAATGAGATAAGGCACACAAAGCACTTAGCCCAAGACCTTGCACATAATAAGAATTTGGGATCTAAGGTTTATTTTCTTTTAAAATACCCTTCCTGATACTTGTTTAGGTAAGTTAATCAATAGATTTCACCTAGAATATCAGATAGATTCAGCCAGTGCTTCACCAGATCTTCTGAGTCACAATCTGCATTTTCACAAGATGGCTAGATGACCTTTGTGCCCATTAAAATTTGAAAAGTACAGACCTCATCAGGTGCCCTTCAGCTCGCTACTCCATGTGTGGTCTGCGGACCAGCACTATGGGTTCTAACTTGAAGCTTGCTAGAAAGGCAGTTTCTCAGACCCCAACCCTGACTGCATGCTTCTAGTCATCCAGGAACTGTTCCGGTGGTGCTCCACTCCAGATGAGAACAATCACCTCAGGCAAGGCCTGACACACAATGAGCATATACTGCTTGTCCCCATGTTTGCTTCATCTAATCCTTAATAAAGAGTTACTAGATTAGAAAAGGTAGATTGTCTTGGATTTTTGTCACACATCCACCTGTGCTTCTGTGTAAGAGAGTTTGATACTATGAGGGAGGTTGGTCTAAGACACTAGAGGCCTTTGGGGGGAGGGAAGGATGTTCAATGTCTGAGTTTATTTCTTAAGTCTCTTCATTACAAACCACCTACACCCCTCATGTCCTGTGACTGGCACCACAAGGACACAGCTATCAGAGCTTGCCTCACAGAAAATGCCTCATTTCCTACCATTAGATGGGAGAATTGTTTAATCTTGATGCGGCTGATGGAGCCATTTCTGATTCTCCTTTAAGCCTCTGCCTTTTTACCCTCTGCTATCAGTGCTTCATTTCAGGAGGACATAACAAAGGGGCACCCTCATTATCTTGACCTCCCAAAACGAAGGAGAGCTCTATCTGAAGCTGTGAGCTAAGCCGCAGGGAGGCAAAGCAACGCAGGCAGTCAGGAGATGGGCAGTGAATGGACCTCAGTAAAAGGCCCTGGAAATAGAACCTACACTGAGCATTATTTTCCCAAGAGCATAATGGTAGGATCCAGGGGGCTCCAATTATATAAGTATTAACTAGAAAGGAAGAACACCTTGGGGAAAAAACATGAAACTTTAGAAATAAGTTGCTTCCCCTTTCCTTTCTATTTTCACAGCTACTGTGGCAGCACGGGATCATGGCAATAATCTTGGCCAACCTCACCTTTGAACTCAGCGTAACCTCATGCCCAGCACAGTGGAGGGCTCAGTAAATGTTTGCGTCTATTGATATGCAGGGACCTATTGCATAAGCAACATTTTTCACCAAACCTCTGACATTTATTCCCATTTCTACTGAATTTGCTCTCAGGAAATTAAGAAGCCTTTTCAATTTCATGATTGTGTTTAGAAAAACTCAGACACCTATCTTTCATAATATTCTCAGATTCAAATAAAATTAACGTACTACCATTGTAAATTTGAAAGTTGGAAAATACATACAAAAGCTCCATGGAGTTGAAAAGGCAGACTTTATGACCTACATTTTATAGCTCTGAAAACTGGTGTCTAGAGAAACACTAGTTCTACTCTCTATCTTAAGGCCCACCCAATATTCTGCAGCCTGGAAATGGCAGAATATCAGCTTGAAAACAACGTCACTACGCGTCCAGGCTACTTCCATGCCTGTAGGTCACACTGATCAACTACTGAGGCAATATTAAGATGCTACTGGGGGGGACCAGCAGGTGGCGTGGTGGTTAAGGCACTAGAGGACACTCCCACATGGCTGACCATGGTTTGAGTCCCAGACCTGGTGGCTTGCATTCTCACTTTCCCTCTCTTTCTCTGTGTGTATGAGTCTCTCTCTCTCTGGTCAAATTAAAATATAATAATAAATTATAATAAATAAAATTTTTAAATATAAAAAAATGCTATTTGGGGGACCAGTAGATGGAGTAATGGTTATGTTGTTGTACTCCCACACAGTCAACTGTGGTTCAAGTCCCAGACCCAGCAACCTGAAACTCACACCAGGTGTGTGTGCATGCATACCCAAAATCCTGAGAGGAGAAGGGATTGTGGAATGGCCAAACCTCCTGAGGGGTGACTTCTCACTTTCTATCTCTCGGTCTCTCCAGTGAGTGCACACACCCCATAGCAAAAATCTCTCTCTCTAAAACAATAAAAAGATGCTATTTGGTGAAAAGATGGTTGGTTTAATGACTGTCAAATTTTGACATAAATGTTTTAAAATATTTCTATTACGATAACTTTCCTTTGGACTCTGTAAACTCCCCATCTCCCTCCTCCAGAAAATCCAATCTAAAGCATCTCCACATTTAGCCAGTCTGCAGCCCTCTGGAGGCTAGCTTCCCTTAGCAGCTCCTGAAGGGTTCCCAATGGCAGCTGGGAGATGCTTTAAATAAATTAGCAAGGAAGGTGTATGTGCCATTTTGCTATTTAAATGGCACCAAACACAAAATTCCCACAGCGCATGTTGTCTCCAAATAGGCACCCTAGAATGCAAGTGCACTGGCTGCCCAAACTCGCCTATTTGGAGAAAAGTTTTGAATTTAATTAAAATTTTCTTTAATTAAAATGCAAATATTCTAGGACTTCAACAATAAATTGTTTACACCAGACTGAATAACAGCCCTCAATGGCTTTGGGGAAAAAGTTACAATTGAAAGCTATAGATTCAGATTTCACTGTTCACTGAGATAGGCAAAGACCTCCTCTTTGTTTTTTTTTAATCTATTAGCTTAATCTGTTTCAAACAAAAGTGCAGACATCACAAGGGGTATCTACAATCCACGTACAGAGACTATAATTCTCCAAGTTCACAACTGCTGAGTAATAAGCCATTTCAATGTCTCCTTTGGCTTGGAAACAACTTTTACAGGACTGGGGATAGGAAGGTAAAATTGAAAACCAAAACTTGAAAATAGTTAATGTTTTCTATTAAGATACTTATTATTCTCTTTATAAAGTTTCAATACAGGTACTTAAACATTCTTTTAGTTTGAGGTAAAATGATTATCAAATACAGACAGCTCCCAACTTATAATAGCTTGATTAATGATTTTTTTTAACTTTACAGTGGTTTTATTGAGGTATGAAATGCATGAAAGACAGTATTTCTGACTTAACAGTAGGTTTATTGGGACCTAACATCACTATAAGTCAAGGAGCATCTACATCTGCATTGTTTCTTTATGAAAAAAAAAAAAACATAAAAGCCCTGAGAGAAGTTCTGAGTTCCTGTCTCTACCAGCCTCATACTGGAGTAGGGTGCAGTGGATTCAACTAGACAGCCATCAATGGATGTCAACAATGCATGGAGAGGGGGTTTATAATAGGGGGTGCACGTGAAAGGATTAGAGAAGATACAAACAACACATTTAATAGACACAAAAATAAAAAATTATCTGTTGATGATAATGTATTTTTAATCTCTTAGATTTGACTAAATATGAACTGTATTTTTCCTAGGAAAACCATGTTGTACAGTGAACTGAGGAATAGAGAATTAAGGTAACTTTTCAGAGATCGCAAAGAGAGTGCAGAGTTGGCATCCAAATCCAATGGTCTCAACCACAAAGCCAGCTCTGGATCGTTTTCTCACATGACAGCTCAGGACGCAATGTTCAGAGCCTTCATGTTCTACTGAGCAGGCAGGTAACATTTGAATACATGCTTTAGAAATGCAGCAAAAGTATGCTGGCAAATCTAGGATAGCTTAGATGGCTCAGTAAAGTTTTAAGGATCTAAATTTCTGGTAGGTAGATAGTAGATGAAACAAAGTTTTGTTATACAACTTCTACTACTTGCAAAATGAGAACAGTTTTATTCGGTCACCACTAATATAATGTGTCCCGATAGTAACAGTTAGCTTTTACTCAGTGCCTTTTGTGCCCCCAGTGTTAATTGGTTTAATCTGTGTAACAACCTCATGAAACATTATTTTCACCATTTAACAGACATAGAAACTGAGGGTATTGCTGGGACTCAAATGCAGGCTGTATGGCATCATACCTTGAGCTGAAATCAACATGTGTTGCCAGCTTTTAAATAGCTCGCTCTATTAACTACTTATACATCCTTTTCAGGTTCCAACGAACTTGCACATATGTGCATCATTTGATCTTCACAGCAGCTACAGGTGAACACACTCAGGCACAAAGTTTGAACAACTTACTGAAAGCTGTGAAGTGGGCCCTGGGCAGCGATCTTAGCTCAATGCTTATCTACAATCACACCCAGTCATCGTCTGATAGACAACAGTTTTTGACTCACATTCCCACACATAGATTCAATTCTTTGGTTGGAGGTGGAATTCTGTTTGAATCCTTTGACTGTAAATGACCTGGCATGTTAATGTGAATTATATTTTCAAAGTACAGACTTTGCTTGAAAACCTCATCTTTTTTCAGTGGATTTGCCAGGGAAATGAAAAATCTGGCATAAGTAACAACAGGGGTTACAATTAAGTCTGTTTGGGAAAGAAAACCAAAGGGCTCAGTGAGCGATATTTCAAATCATAAAATTTAAACCGAAGGAGTCCTTTAGGAGACCTAGCTTTCATTATTAAGGTATTAAGTAACAAATACTGAAGTTAATGATTTACTCCTCAAATTGTTCAAAATACTCATATGTTTTAAGCCAAAGCAAATGAAAATCAGCTTAGAGATGATGGAAAACAAATTTATGAAGTCAGTAAAATTAATCAATTTCTAGATTTGTTTTACTAAAGTTCTTATTAGTTTAGTGGCATAAATATGACCCTAGTGGAAATTCTATAGCATATTTTCTTTATCTGGATTAAACTTGCAGGAAGATCACTTACTATGAATCTAGATTCCCCAAATTCACTGGCGATTAGCGAAATTCAAATGAAATAAATTACCAAAGGCTGACACAATCTACTCATCACCTAGATGCCATGTTTCAACATTAAAGCTGTTACTGCATTTTTGAATCATAATTTACACAC
>NW_006209177.1:2266522-2276498 GCF_000334495.1 Tupaia belangeri chinensis | reverse complement strand
TTTTTGGAGAGAGGAGAGATTTATTTTCCTGACATAATTATTGCATCAATATGTTTAACCTTTGCATCTATCTGCAAAACCCAGTCTGAATCCCAGAAGCAAAAAGTGGTTGGCCTTGAGTTCTGCTAGGTGGTAAGAGAGCATGACTGCAGCTTCCTGGTTTCCAGAGAAATGTGTTGAGATGAACTCTTACACTGAAAATGGGCTGAGCTGGGAACCAGCAGTTAGCGTAATGCCTATGTCGCTAGACTCCCACGTAGTCGACCGCGGTTCGTGTCCCGGACCCGGTGGCTTAAAACTCACGCCGGGCGCGTGTGCGTGCGTGCCCAAGATCCCGAGAGGAGAATGGAGAAGGGATTGCAGCGTGACCATCCTCCCTGGGGGGTGATTTCTCGCTTTCTGTCTCTATGTCTCTCTCTGTCTGTCTGGCGAGCGCACGCGCCCTACAGTGAAAATCTCTCAAAAAAAAAAAAATGGGCTGAGCTGCTCCTAAGATGCCAACACTTCGTAATTTAGCTATATTTGATAGCTTAGGAAGACAGTGTTCAACTGTTTAACTACTGTTAAACACACATGCACACACATCCAGGTACACTGTTTGGGCAGAGTATCTGTGTATGTCTGTATGATTTGGGTAAAACCATTGCATGCAATGGCAAAAGAGTAATCACAATTAATTTGACCAAATCAGAGCTGAATTTTTCTGCCATATAACCTAGGCAGCATCTAAGATTACAATCACTTACCAATATTTTGTTCAAAGACTGAATGAGATGCTTTGAGCTCTTGCTAAAAATGTACTCCTTTGAATTATTCTTTACATTTCTTCAAGAGATTACCATTTATCTTGTTTACCTTTCTAAAATAGCTTTCATAAAGAATGTCTTCAACATGGACAGAAGCTCTACTTTTTCTGAATGAGCTACCATAAAGCCATTCCTTGACCATTCTGTGTGTGTGTGTGTGTGTGTGTGTGTGTGCATGCGCGTGCGTGCGTGGTGTGTGTTTTGGTTGTAGTGCATATGGTTAAATAAATCTTACTGAAATGCACAATAGTGTCATCTACAACCAATTATCATCAGCAATTGCTTTGTAAACACTCAACAATAAAACAATTTATTTTAGTGAACAGAGTCTGTGTCAGTCCAACATTAAGTTAAAAACGAGCATGGAATCCACCTCAACCACAGTAGTGCTTAATTGCTACTCAATTTGCATAATTTATACAAATTAATGTAGACTCAATAATTAGCATTTTCATATGGTTTATTGGAATCTAAAAGGCATAACAGTATGGTCTGTTAGCAAGCCGAACATGTTTAAACAATATGTTTTGTGAGTCACTGGCATCTTAAGTTAGCTTTGTACAAAATGGGAATCAAGAAAATATACAAATGTCAATTTGTATGTTCTGCCTTTACTGTGTTACTAAATCGAGATTTCAATGATGTACTCTTTGGTGATGATGATGAACTGGTCAAAAACCACCACTGAAGAGTATTAACAACACTTGAGGAAATAAAACAGGCAGATGCTAGCCCGATAGTTTATGTTTCTTAAAAAGACAATTCATGATTTCTTGTAAATACTTGTTTTTTTTTCCACATGTGTACACAAGCATTATAAAATAAATACAAATAAAAGTTGAAGAAATGTAGTTGTTTTGTATATCTTTTAAAGTAGTTAAGGTTCCGATATCTGGTAGTAAAAATACAAGTATTTCCAACTTCCTATGCAGATAGACAGATAACATATAGCTATAACATTTCCACATACTACTAAAACACTAACCCTTTAGCCTCCCTCACAGCTGTATATTGCTTAAGAGTCTATATGTGCTCCTACATATGCTGTCCTCTGGGGCCTTGACAACACCACCATCACACAGAAGACTGAGGCTCCTAAGTCTCATGCCATGCTCCTCCCTCTACTCCACACACTGTCTATAGGAAATAGCCATGCACGAATACACACCTATTTACATTCCTCTTACCCCAGTGGGACCAAGGTAACTTTCCTGAAGATGAGATCTCATGGTCCAGAACTCTGTTTTCTTACTGTATCTTTCATGTAGTGATGATAAACACATTTTTTTCCCAATGTGCCCTTTACTCTGTGTGTTAAATAAATATTCAGAAGTTTTGAACCATGAAATTTCATTTTGTTTGGATCAGTACTAAGTTCAATTGTCCTCTTTTTGTGAAGTTAAATATTCAATCATCCCAGAAAATGCAGTGCTTTGTGAAGATTATTTCAGATGAAGGCTTGAGAGGTAATTATGACTTTTGAGTTTGCCTCTAGTTCCATATATATACACATATACATATATACTTTTGCTTTAATTTTTCTGATACACCTTTAAAAAGAAGTCTATTTTAACAGAAAAGAAGGAGCCCTATTTTTATGAATGAACTACCATTAAAAAACAGTTCCTTGACCATTTATCCTGTGTGCTTGCCTACATAACAAGAAAAGGCTGGGGTGAAGTTAGTGTCTGTTTTCCATTTTTCCCAATCGTTGGTTCCCACAGTACTCAGTGAAGTGCCTGGCAGAGGCACTCAAATGTTTGCAAAATGGAAATGATTGAATAGACAAGAACAGGAGGTTTTCAGCTTTAAATGCTCTCACAGGAATAGTCAAGGTACCGTACCATACCCAAAGGTCTTACTTGTCGTTGGCCAATTTATTTCGTACAATTTCCAATATACCCATTTACTAAGTATGACTTTCCCCTGAATGCCAAGCTTCCAATCTTAAAAAATTTGAGGCTGAAACCTATCATGTGTTAGTTACCAGCACCTGCTGGCAACGTGAGGAACTGCAGCTTAACTATATAAGACACTGCAAGCAAGCTGAAAGGAGGAGCTGATTTACAAGAGCTGTCACCAGACTAAGGAAATCTCAATGCCTGGCATCCATTCATAAGAAAAGAGGAAGGCATGAATGTATTGAAGTTATGAATGGTTTGCAAAATCACCCTGAGGCACCACCTGCCAAGTCATCTAACTTGAAAAATGTTTTTACTTCAACCAAATGGGAGATCCCTGGGCATTTTCATGGTATAATCATCATCTTAAATAGTAATGATACTGGTATTTATCAAGCACTTATTATGTGCTAGGCATATTATATAACAACAGCTAGCTCCCATATATTGAGCATCTGCTCTTCAATGAAAAAAAGAGTGGCAAGGCTGCCCACAGATGCCCTGAGAGTGAAGACAACTGTAACAGTAGCTAACATTTTTTGGATGCTTAGTATGAGTTAGACACCTCTTTAGGTATTTTACACATATGAGGGATCTTCAAAAAGTTCATGAAAATGTGTATTATGAAAAAATTAGGGATTTTTTACATTTTTGCAGTAACATGAACTTTAATTCCATTTTTCAGGAATTTAAGTCCCCTCCTCTGAAGTCACCTAATGCTCCTGACTGCCTCATGGTGTAGTCAGGGCTTGGACACATCAGGTGCTCTTCTCAGCCCCTTTACACATTAACCTGTCCGATAAACCCGACCACCCTTCTTAGAGATGAGGAAACAAGGGCTCAAAGTGGCGAAGTGACTCGTCCGAAGTCATGCAGCTACATGGTGAAGCTGCCGTTCGAATTCAGGCAACAGCATGGCTCCTGCATGTGCTCACCTCCCACCTGCCGCTTCTCCATCATCTTAGGCATTCCAAGAGCACAGCTTCTGTCACTTCAGTCCCTAAGTCAGAACTAGATAGAAAAAGTTCCAGTTTTGTCTTAACCATCTTTACAACCACCTGGTACTACTTAGTAAAATCTCGGTGGGTTTTTTGGTTTTGGGGTTTTTTTTGTTTGTTTTGTTTTGTTTTTAATCGTGCTCTTTGAGAGAGACAGAGAGAGAGATGGACTCAGTGCCTCAGTTCTCCAGCCTCTATAGGTTTTTGCCATAGGGTGGGTGCCACCACACCCAATCTGGGTGGATTTTTAAGACACTTCATTCTGGGGTTTGGAAATCTGGCAGTGAAGGTGTTAGAAACTTCAATGCAGGTTGCCAGGAGGGGGAAATTCGCCTAGCCTCACCATCCTTTACTCCTGAAACTGAACTCATTGGAGGATCTGTGCACATCAAAAGGTTGTTAAAAATCATTTCACATTAGAGACAAGAGAATTTTTCAAGCTTAGTTCTGATATGTTAACAAATCATCGGTTAAACAAACAAATGATTAGGTTGAGAACAGAAATGTCAACATAGACACAATCTACTCCCTTACTGATTATCCTGTTGCTGTGGCTGTGTTTGCCTCTTACTTTGTGTTTGTGTAAAGGCCCCATTTCATAAGAACTGAAAAGGTCCCTAATAGATGCCCTCAATGGTGGTTCAGTGATAACATACTGCTTTGTGCCTTTGTGGGTGAAGAAAACTTCAGAGAAATGGGGAGAGGGCCACGCCTGACAATCCAGTGCCCTCACTCAACCCTAGGTGAGTCCTGATTTTCTCACTAATTGAAGAGACTGACAAACACCCTAGACACCTCACTGGTAAGCATGTCCCTCAGTGCCCATGGAGCAGACAACAGGTTGGCTTCTTTTCACTGGTTTATGTGTAAATCTTGATGATTAGTCAGATTTCAGATGTGGAAACTGGGACAAAATCTGTATTGATATACTTTTAAATTATAATTATCAACTTCATGAGCAGAAAAGGAAAAGCGAAGAAAATTCCCAAAGGAAAGTCTTTCAAATAATTTGCTGGCATTTGATCATATTTCTCACCTTAATCACTTAAAAGGGAGTTGTCTGAATGTGCTCAGATAAAGACAAAAACCCTTTTAAAAAAACAGGGACTACTTGTATGCAGCATGCTGAAGCTGAAGCAAATTCCATATCTAGCTGTGTCATTTTCTGAATGAAAATAACATTCATGTGGCTTTTTGAATACACTAGTTTAAGTGAGCTGAAAACGAATGGTTTTGTTTAGATATATTTATCATTGTATGGCCTAGCTGCAGTGGTATGCTTTTTACACTGCTTTTTGGTAGGCTGAGATCACATGGGAAGCCTAGGTTCAATTCCTGACCCATTCCAAACAGCCAAGCAAGGTGGTGCATATCTGTAGTCCCAGCTCCTTGGGAGTCTGAAGCAAGAGGATTATGCCACCGTGAGATACAGTCTGGAAACACACACGCACATGTGTACAAGCATAAGCGCACACACATACACACAATATTTAGGATTTTAAACTATTATAGCGCTTATAAAAAAGAATGAACTGAAAGCAATCTAAAATAAAACTGATATAAATCCAAAACATGAGTGGGAAGTCACCTCCTCCCACTCATTCCACAGCCATTCCTGATCCTGATCCAGATGGTTCTTTTTTTTTTTTTTTTTGAGAGGTTTTCACTATAGGGCGTGTGCGCTTGCCAGACAGACAGAGAGACACATAGAGACAGAGAGTGAGAAATCACCCCCCCCCCAGGGGGGATGGCCACGCTGCAATCTCTTCTCCTTCATTCTCCTCTCGGGATCTTGGGCACGCACGCACACGCGCCCAATGTGAGTTTAAGCCACCGGGTCCGGGACCTGAACCACGGTCGACTACGTGGGAGTTCAGCGACATAGCCATTACGCCAACTGCTGGTCCCCAGATGGTTCTTATAACATCACACAGAGCACCAAGTTCCACATTTTGCCTTTCTAAACCAGGGGTTAGTCTAAGGTTGAAGACTGGACACCAAGAACACGATATGGATTTCTCTGATGGATGTGTACACTTTGCACTAAAGATATATGAACACAGAAAAATATTTCTGTTAATAAAAGTATGAAGTGGGACCCAGCAGATGGTGAAATGGTTATGTCCATGGACTACCACATAGTCAACCACGGTTCAAGTCCTGGACCTAGTGGCTTTAAACTCACACTGGCATGTGTGCATGCATGCCCCAAATCCTAAGAGGATAATGGAGGACAATGGAGGAAATGGAGGAGAAGGGATTGTGGTGTAGCCATCCCACCTGGGGGGTGATCTCTTCCTTTCTTTCTTTGTGTCTCTCCAGGGAGCACACATACATACATATTTATATATATATATACATATATATGTGTGTGTGTGTGTATATATATATATATATATATATATATATATATAGGAAGTGATGAACTATTTTACAAAAGAGTTTATCTCAGTTTCCTTTTAAATAGAAAGCCCCATCACAATATTTTTAAATAGTTCGTAGTTTATGAATGCACTAACGCTTTCCCAAAGTAGATAAGATACCACTAAGGCTTTCCCAAAGTTGATAAGATACGCAAATACCAAATTAACAAATCCCTCAAGTTTTCATTGGCCCTCTTATTCTTTCTTCTCCAGAGGTAAATTTAAAAAACAAAGAACTGCTTTTTCTCTCAGCACAAACTGTTACTGGCCTTTAGCTCCTTTGGATGTAGAAAGGAAGTTGAAATCTACAATTACAGAACAGCACCTATGGTTAGCAGCAGCATCACTTTCTTGAGCCAGCTGGAGGCAAATGGTCACTAGAGAACTGGTGAGGAGAATAAAGGGAAAGGGTAATGTGCCCACTGTCCTTCAACTACTTGTCTGTAGTCAGTTAAAATGGGGTACAGAGGCAGGCTCACCTCAGCCAGTAGGGTTGGGACACAAAGACAAGATGGTCTCACGTGGCTTATAAAGGACTCAGTCACTGTTCCAGAAAATGATTACAATGGAAGTGGGGTGGGAAAGAACTAGTGTCATCTCTTTTTTTTATTTTGGAAAAAATCAGACTTTCAGACAAGTTGCAAGAATATTACAGACAAAAACCCTTATATATTTCATCTAGTGCTAAGTTGCAGATGTGATGATCCTCCATCTCTAAATACTTTGATTTTTATCCCCTAAAAAGAAAATTCTCCTACATAACCACAATATAACAATCAAAATCAGGGAATTAATGTCGATGCTCTAATGATATCTAATCTACCAACTTTGGTTAAATTTTATCAATTGTGTCAATAATATCCTTTATAGCAAAATAGAAAGAAAGGAAAAGGAAAAGGAAAATAAAAAGAAATACTAGTCCAGGACCCAATCTAAATGTGTTCCTTGCATTTAGTCTATTCAGTCTCCTTTAACTTACACGAATTCTCTGGTTCTTCTGTTTTATTTTTGTTATAACCTAACATTTTTAAATAGAAGGCACTTATTTTGCAGACCCTCCCGCACAATGGCTTTACCTGATGTTTCCTCATAAGCAGATGTGGATTATATACTATTGACAGGAATACCACAGAATTGTTGTATTGCCTCAATGCATCATATCAAGAGGCGCATGAGGTTGCTGTATCTCATTACCGGTGATAGTCACTTTGATCATTCAGTTAAAGTGGTATCTGCCTGTTTCTACACTGTCAACTTCTCATTTCTCCTCCTTGCAATTAATTAATATTTCTGGGGAGACCTTTAGAAATTATGTAAATAACTCATTACTCCTCAATTTTTTTGAGAGAGAGATTTTTGCTATAGGTACATGTGCTCAGCAGAGAGAGACAGAAAGCAGGAAATCGCCTTTCAGGGATGATTGCCATTCTGTAATCTCTTCTCCTCCATTTTCCTCTGGGGATTTTGGGCACACACACACACACCTACACAGTGTAAGATTCAAGCTGCCAGATCTGGGACTTGGACCACGGTTGGCCATGTGGAAGTCCAGTGCCCCAACCACCACACCACCTTCTGGCCCCACTCCTCAATTTTTTACCATCTACTTTTAGAAGCCATAAGTGATTCTTGCCTGAATCAAGTTTTTACAGAGGTAGAGATTAGCGTGTTTGTATCAGGCAAATGAATAGACTGTGGATATTAAGAGCTAGGTTTCTCAAGTTTAGAAACCGGAGTTGCCAGTAAGAAAAAGGGGGAGATTAGCCTAACCTGGTGGTGCAGTCAGTAGCAAGCTGAACTGCAGTGCTGACTGACAGTGGGTTCAGATCCTCATGTTGGCCTGAAAACTTGCACTTGTGCCCCAAATCCTAACAAACTAGAGGGGAGTGCTATATGATCAGACCTTGTTGATGATGCTTATCGATCTCCCTCTCAGTACAAAACGAATTGGCAGTATTTTGTTGTGCCAGAATTTAGGCAGTGCTCAAAACTCAAAATGATACAGGAGCTAGCTTGAAGGGTTTCCACAGGTCAAGTCTGAGACAATTTGTGCATGAAAAAAGGATGAGGTTGTGATACATTTCTCAAGCTGTAACCATTGTGGAAAACTGGATAAGAGTAGTTAGGATCTCTGTTTCTCTCAACTGTGTATGAATCACAATGATCTCAAAGTGTAACAGAAATAAATAAGCAATGCTATCCAGATATAACTCATTCAATAAGAATTCACTGATTAACTTTTGAAAGGGAAAGATCCTTCTTATAGTAGAATGCCAACATTTTTGCCCATATTTCCTAAGCCATTTCTGCCAGTGTTTTCTGGGTCACTGATGATAGTTTTATTGAATCAAAACTATAGAATTGTCAGAAAAGTCATGATGTGTTTTTCCTATATTTTCCTACGCAAAAATGTGGCATGACTTTTCTCACAACCCAATATTAGTGACTGCTCTCAGATACAGATGGGGTTTTCATTGGATCTAAGGCCATGTCTCTGTGATTTGTTTCAGGTGTGGTATTGCTAGTTCAGATCTGTGGAAGTCCTCAACTTTGCCATCAAGGTCTGGTGCTCTGAAGAAATCCTAGGTAACATAGATTTCCAGTTTGTCATTGTGAAGCAAGCCTGCTTGAGGTTTAGCAGGACTGTAGCCATTTTGAAAGTAAGAAAGGCCCCTAACAAGAGTAGTCTGACCAAGGGCTGCATCATGGGAACTCTGCTTGAGCAATGGTGGTCAGATGAGAAACCAGGAATGGGTATTTGAAGTAAAACAGGAATCACTATAATTACTCAGGGGAAAGTGATCGACTCTGATTGAGTGAAGGGAGGAATGATTTGCACCCGCTTGTGTCTTACACCTATAAATAACGTGAATATGATGAGCTTTTCAAGACAGTTTGATGGTATTTTCTATCTCCCTGTAAGTGGTTATAGGAATAAACTCTCTTCTTCTCCAGCCTCTGCCTCTCATTTCACTGACTGCGAGAAGCCAGCAGCTGGACCTAGTTTGCCAGTAACAATTGCAGCCCGTTAACATGGAGTCCCCATTATGGGTACATTATACGTGTGAAATAAAGTGCTGTTGCTCCCTTAACTCATCTACTCCAGGGATGAATTGTTCAGAATGTTCTTCCTATGATTCTCTGTGGATTTTGCAATTCAATTGTTTTTCTCACATTTAAAGTCATTGCAGTGATGGCTTGAGTATGATCCCTTTTAATGTAGTTAAAGGTGAAACCTTTAGCCAAAAACCTAATTTATATTTATGTAGTATTTTATTCTGATTATTTAAAAGTAAACGATCTATAAATAATGCAGATAAGCTAAATATAGGCACACCGCTTAACAACCAAATTCTATTCCTATGATTACGTTATCAAGCAAATTGATGGATAAATGAGGAGCTTCAAGGTGATGTTTTGTGTGTCATGGCACCCTAGGGTATGTATTTTTCAATACATACCATGCAACACCCACACCAGAATAATGTCATTCTATCTCTATAAAAATATACATTAAGCATCAGAAAGCAACAGGACACATCACAAGAACATAATACAAATCTGGCATAATTGTGTTTATTTATTTTGAACACTATGATGCCATGAGTGCACAATAAAGTACAGATTTATAATAATCTATAATGCAATATATGGTCTTGCATGATTGTGAGTATTTCATGTATGAATACTTACTGACTCAGAATGAGACAAAGACTGAGAAAGGGGATTCCTGAGATTCAGACTGAGAAAGTGGATTCTCTGCACTGGAGAACCAGTAATAAGTCTGAGTGTTCGTTAAACAAGTCGGTCATGAAATGAGAAGTGGCTGTACCAGCCTCTGGCCAAAC
>NW_006209177.1:2244925-2265439 GCF_000334495.1 Tupaia belangeri chinensis | reverse complement strand
TCTGGGGATTTTGGGCACACACACACACCTACACAGTGTAAGATTCAAGCTGCCAGATCTGGGACTTGGACCACGGTTGGCCATGTGGAAGTCCAGTGCCCCAACCACCACACCACCTTCTGGCCCCACTCCTCAATTTTTTACCATCTACTTTTAGAAGCCATAAGTGATTCTTGCCTGAATCAAGTTTTTACAGAGGTAGAGATTAGCGTGTTTGTATCAGGCAAATGAATAGACTGTGGATATTAAGAGCTAGGTTTCTCAAGTTTAGAAACCGGAGTTGCCAGTAAGAAAAAGGGGGAGATTAGCCTAACCTGGTGGTGCAGTCAGTAGCAAGCTGAACTGCAGTGCTGACTGACAGTGGGTTCAGATCCTCATGTTGGCCTGAAAACTTGCACTTGTGCCCCAAATCCTAACAAACTAGAGGGGAGTGCTATATGATCAGACCTTGTTGATGATGCTTATCTATCTCCCTCTCAGTACAAAACGAATTTGCAGTATTTTGTTGTGCCAGAATTTAGGCAGTGCTCAAAACTCAAAATGATACAGGAGCTAGCTTGAAGGGTTTCCACAGGTCAAGTCTGAGACAATTTGTGCATGAAAAAAGGATGAGGTTGTGATACATTTCTCAAGCTGTAACCATTGTGGAAAACTGGATAAGAGTAGTTAGGATCTCTGTTTCTCTCAACTGTGTATGAATCACAATGATCTCAAAGTGTAACAGAAATAAATAAGCAATGCTATCCAGATATAACTCATTCAATAAGAATTCACTGATTAACTTTTGAAAGGGAAAGATCCTTCTTATAGTAGAATGCCAACATTTTTGCCCATATTTCCTAAGCCATTTCTGCCAGTGTTTTCTGGGTCACTGATGATAGTTTTATTGAATCAAAACTATAGAATTGTCAGAAAAGTCATGATGTGTTTTTCCTATATTTTCCTACGCAAAAATGTGGCATGACTTTTCTCACAACCCAATATTAGTGACTGCTCTCAGATACAGATGGGGTTTTCATTGGATCTAAGGCCATGTCTCTGTGATTTGTTTCAGGTGTGGTATTGCTAGTTCAGATCTGTGGAAGTCCTCAACTTTGCCATCAAGGTCTGGTGCTCTGAAGAAATCCTAGGTAACATAGATTTCCAGTTTGTCATTGTGAAGCAAGCCTGCTTGAGGTTTAGCAGGACTGTAGCCATTTTGAAAGTAAGAAAGGCCCCTAACAAGAGTAGTCTGACCAAGGGCTGCATCATGGGAACTCTGCTTGAGCAATGGTGGTCAGATGAGAAACCAGGAATGGGTATTTGAAGTAAAACAGGAATCACTATAATTACTCAGGGGAAAGTGATCGACTCTGATTGAGTGAAGGGAGGAATGATTTGCACCCGCTTGTGTCTTACACCTATAAATAACGTGAATATGATGAGCTTTTCAAGACAGTTTGATGGTATTTTCTATCTCCCTGTAAGTGGTTATAGGAATAAACTCTCTTCTTCTCCAGCCTCTGCCTCTCATTTCACTGACTGCGAGAAGCCAGCAGCTGGACCTAGTTTGCCAGTAACAATTGCAGCCCGTTAACATGGAGTCCCCATTATGGGTACATTATACGTGTGAAATAAAGTGCTGTTGCTCCCTTAACTCATCTACTCCAGGGATGAATTGTTCAGAATGTTCTTCCTATGATTCTCTGTGGATTTTGCAATTCAATTGTTTTTCTCACATTTAAAGTCATTGCAGTGATGGCTTGAGTATGATCCCTTTTAATGTAGTTAAAGGTGAAACCTTTAGCCAAAAACCTAATTTATATTTATGTAGTATTTTATTCTGATTATTTAAAAGTAAACGATCTATAAATAATGCAGATAAGCTAAATATAGGCACACCGCTTAACAACCAAATTCTATTCCTATGATTACGTTATCAAGCAAATTGATGGATAAATGAGGAGCTTCAAGGTGATGTTTTGTGTGTCATGGCACCCTAGGGTATGTATTTTTCAATACATACCATGCAACACCCACACCAGAATAATGTCATTCTATCTCTATAAAAATATACATTAAGCATCAGAAAGCAACAGGACACATCACAAGAACATAATACAAATCTGGCATAATTGTGTTTATTTATTTTGAACACTATGATGCCATGAGTGCACAATAAAGTACAGATTTATAATAATCTATAATGCAATATATGGTCTTGCATGATTGTGAGTATTTCATGTATGAATACTTACTGACTCAGAATGAGACAAAGACTGAGAAAGGGGATTCCTGAAATTCAGACTGAGAAAGTGGATTCTCTGCACTGGAGAACCAGTAATAAGTCTGAGTGTTCGTTAAACAAGTCGGTCATGAAATGAGAAGTGGCTGTACCAGCCTCTGACTAACGGCACCATTATCGGCTGCAAATCAGCTGCGAATCGGCTCATTCGCTGGACTGGGATTATCACCCACATACTTGTACAGTGGCAATTTAGTGATAAGTGTTACAATTGTGTTTGTTCTTCTAAGCTTTAACATCAGCCAGACCTTTTTGATTAAAGTCAATATTAGCTATATAATATTGACATTGGCTGGAGTTTAGACTTTAAATGTTATGTCAAAGCTCTTTTAATGTCTTATGCTTGGTTATAGAAATTAAGAGAAAGAAAGTTATCACACGTTTGGCAAACCAGTGGTCATAACATCTCTCTAACACACACAGACACACAGTGAAACTTTGTATTTTTTTGCTCTTATACAGTTAGCAGGGTCAATATAAGCAAGAAAATATTACTGGAACTATTTTTTCCCTAATAGAATTCTGATATCTCTGTTTTTCATTTTTAACATTTTTACAATTACAACTGTATTGAAGCCTTTTGTACAGCTAATTTACAGTCCAAAAATACTAGAAAATTTAACTGACCTCATTTCTCAAAACTTGTTCCTTTAGAACACTTAAAAGAAAGAGGTGCCCACCCCAGTTGTTGAGAAACTGAGCTGAGTATTTTCAAGTCATGACTCCAAATGGTGATGTGGCAGTTGCAGCCCTGAGTAAAGTGGAAGCCAGCCCAGTGTCCCAGGACACACAGGCCGCCTGCTGCCTGCTTTTTGCAAGGCGGGGCATCTGCAGCCCAGATATCAAATATCTCTGAGTCTATGTATGAAAAAAGCCCGATATAGCAAAAGTGCTCTTTACATCTAGTTTCTGAGAGAATCTTAAGTTCATCAATTTAAACTTTGCCTTTACATTTCCTTGAATGAGAGAATATTCTGGAAATTTGACAGGATAAATTTTAATGGAAATCAAATATTCAGAGATCATTTTGGCCCCTCTGCATCTTTATTTATGAAAATGCTTTAAACTTGGGAAGGGGCTGTGCTAGGAAAAGAACTCAGCTCTACAGACAAATTAATGAGTGAGACTGACACTTTAAAAATAATTTCCTTTGGGAATTCCATATGGCACATTTGGAAAGGCAAATTTTAATGCTAAGTTCCCGGGGAAGTACTTATCTGAAAGGCAATGAAGAAATGAGAAGTAAACTGAACCATTAGCCTACAAAAATAGAATATTTTCTGGAAAGTATAAAGTCATACAAATCCTTCTGGAACAGTATTTAGAATGGGCAAATTAAAAATGGAAAAGCAAAAATACATTACCTCCTCTTCTCTATAGGGGCATATATTTATTTTTTACCTTCTCTGCTCACATTATTATATGACTAGGTTATAGTCCCCAGGAGGATACAGATGATTCCCAAACCACCCCCAACACACATGCACATGCCACTCTCACAGACTTCAACACAAGTTGTACATCAGTACTTAAGTTTAAATTGCAAGAAGCAAAGCTTCTTCGATGGCGTTCTGCACTTTGAATGTGAATCATACTGCCCAATAAGTAAGGGCCATTTTGAAAGTCTAACGGTGGATGGGTACCTTCACAAAATTTTCTCTCCATAACCACCTTCCTCATCCCTGCCTAAATGATTAGCCTAAAGGGTCAGTTCTTTCTCAGTCTGGAGGAACTGCGTCCAAAGATATTCTGGAGCAGTGACAAGGCTGAAATATCTGCTATTGAACTAAATGAAAGAGAAAAGAAAAGCAGTCATAATTCTTTTATAACTTGCACAATTTTAAAACCACCAAGGAACAAAGATTAATATTTGGACATTATTTTATGAACAGGCGTTCCAAATTTTTTTTTCTTGAAATCAAACAAAGAAGGCTCCGTCTTTGATCCTAATTTCCAAACACTTTTTATAAATGGTTGCTAACATCTCTATCTGTGCTGCAAGAGAGTTATTTTCACTTGTACTACACAGTATATAATTGAAGTCAGAGTTGTAAATTACTCGGCCATCTGTCTTTAAGCTGTCACAAATCATACATGGAAGAGCATATGTATAATGAAAATAGACTGTCAAACTTTTTAGAGTTTACATGTTTCAGAGTTAATTAATCCTCTGTCCCACACGTTTCCAAGATTCTTCAACAATATGCTTGATGAATCGGTTTAATTACATGAATGGGGTATGCACGCATGGTGTATGTTTTATAATGTCACCATTACAAAGCCAAAGGAAATCATGCAATTGACTTAACATTTGCACTTAAAAATGAAAATAAATAATTTTAATTATACACAGAACCCAAATCTATTGGCCTCATTTTGCTCATTTAGTTATTAATGTCAAAAATAGATATTAACATTAACAGTAACCACAATATCTCCCCTTCACCTTAATGAAGATTTATAAGCATATATATCACCCCTGCATTCCACAAAGATGCTGCAGAGAGCAAGTGTTTTACTCACTGGAGTTGAATTCCAATTTCAGTTTGTATTCTCAACATGATCGCAGACACAAGTTAACCTCAGTTTCTCCTGTTGTGTGTGTGTGTGTGTGTGTGTGTGTGTGTGTGTGTGTGTGCATGCGTGTGTGTCGGGGGTTATGTAGAATAGTTCTTTGCAATAAGATATTAAAGTGCTTTTTAAATGAACATGTGCCAGAGGCTTAAGCTGCAATAAATGGAAGTATAAATAAATATGATAATATCAACAAGGTAGGTATATACAAGGGGACTTAAAAGGTTGTGGAAAACAGAATTAAAGCATAAGTCTATTCTGGCATAAAAATATGAAATGAATACATAAGTTTTTCATAACACACATTTTTTTCACGAACTTTTTGAAGAACCCCCCCACTTTGTAAAACCAGGACAGGTTTTTGTGATGCCACCCCTGCCTCGCCTGATTTGGTTTAAATACACAATAATAATAAGTTAACTGTTGTGCAATTGTACAACTAGTATAAGCAACTGTACCAGCAACCGTACACACTAAAGGTATTTAGAAAGACCTGGCATGCATTTAAAATTTACCTCCCACTCAATGTAGCCCTAGTACAAAGAGTAAAATAGTGAATATGAAATCAAAAAGGTCCCTGAAACATGTTCTCCAAGCAGGAAGGAACTGACGTTTTCCCTCGAAGCTTTTTTTTTTTTCCTATTGCCTATTTCCATAAACAAATAAGCGTATATTCAGAAAGCCCACTCCCACCTCTTACTACAAAATGGTCAAGAAAATACACATAATGTGAAACTGTCCCAATCACCAGCTGGGTGGGAAACAAGAACTGATGGTTTTGCCCCATGCAAATGCATGCACAAGTCCTCTCAACTGCCTTTGTGATGGTCCTCATGGTTAAATATAGCATGCCCTGCACCTGCAACCGTTGGAGAAAAAAATGAAGACTTCAGGTCTAGGAGAGGCAACCCATGTTTCCTCTTGTCGTCAGGACAGGTGGCCAGCAAATAACAGAAATGGGTTGATTATTTTGCATCAAAACCTTTTCAGACTACACAGTGAAAGAATGGGGGAGGTTCTGAGATCACAAAGACAAGCTGGAAGCCACTGGGGCCCAGTGACAATGCCAGCTGCACATTCTTAAAGCCATCAGCACAGAGGGAAAAGGCTCTGGCTTACCAGCAATACAGACAAACACTTACACTCTGGCAGAGGCGTCGCTGGAAGTTCTCTGTCCCGATGTATTGTGCTGACCTGGAAATGGTCTGAACACCATAGAAAGGTGGTGCAGCTCACAAGAATGGAGCTGTGCCCAAGGAGGGCATCAGGCCTGTTCCATGCATTCAATGCCTTTTCAATCTCATAGCAGGAGTCCTAGGCACAACACATTTGACTGCTTTCTTCCTGTTTTACACTGAGTCCACACATTCAAAATCATTACAAAATAAGAGTGTGAAATCAAGACTACTCCGATACGAAAAGCTCATTTGCAATAATTCCATGTGGCCCCAATCAAGAAGCTAGGTGATCATTTGGCTCCAGCTTTTGCAATAGCACAAATCCAATAACAGGCTTATACTGACACATAGAAATCCCTGGAGATATAGATACATAGATATAGAAATTATTCACTAATTGCTCCCTAAAGTTTATGGGGGGGGGGTGTGTGATAGCAGGAGTCCTAGGCACAACACATTTGACTGCTTTCTTCCTGTTTTACACTGAGTCCACACATTCAAAATCATTACAAAATAAGAGTGTGAAATCAAGACTACTCCGATACGAAAAGCTCATTTGCAATAATTCCATGTGGCCCCAATCAAGAAGCTAGGTGATCATTTGGCTCCAGCTTTTGCAATAGCACAAATCCAATAACAGGCTTATACTGACACATAGAAATCCCTGGAGATATAGATACATAGATATAGAAATTATTCACTAATTGCTCCCTAAAGTTTAGGGGGGGGGGTAGTGTGAAGTACCTCTTGATCACCAGAACAACTTCCTATGGAACATGCTTTGGTACTCATTACCAAGGTTAGCCATTATCTTCAGATGAGGTTTTAGCAAGAGAAGGCGAAAATGTTTCTTTTCAGGCTGCAGAACCATTGTGAATTATATCCAAATGTACCTTGAATTCAAATTACTAGCACCTATACTGTGTTTGTAATTGGCTGGTCCTCTGTGTTGTCATGGGGCACAGGAATGATATCTAGAGACCCACTGACACACTCATATGCTTCCCTCAAGCCAAATCCCTGGGAGGAGGAAGCAGGCTTAGAGCTCTTACTATCCCAAGTTCAATTTCCGTCCATAGTAGGCTATGCACTGATAAATGGCTTTCCTGTCTGTCTTTATGCTCTACTAAACAGTTTAACTTCCACACAAAGACTTTGTCTCAGGGACACTGCTTGGGTCAGTATAGAATGGGGTTGTCAGAGAGCTTGGTAATTGTCACCCATAAACAAATTACTATAGGAGAAAGGCCAGAGCCACCAGGTACAATCAGAGAGATTGATCAACACTGCTTCTCATTACTTCATTTCAAATTCCATAACGAATAGGAAAAAAGAAGTAACTGGAGATGAAGCAATAATTTTAATATTGCTGTAATGTCTAAAGAAAATGATAAGCTGAAATAAGGAAGTTATCCCCATTTTTAACATTTTACTT
Organism: Tupaia belangeri chinensis; assembly: GCF_000334495.1. NCBI lineage: Eukaryota > Metazoa > Chordata > Mammalia > Scandentia > Tupaiidae > Tupaia > Tupaia belangeri. The sequence continues at coordinate 2,257,968 of NW_006209177.1, read as the reverse complement.
CAGAGAATAAATTAGGACAAAGACCTATGTTTTGCGCTGAGTTCAATGAACGGTTTGGTTAATGGGGGACAATTAACTGTCCAGTTTAAATTTATTCAGAAATTCATTCTATTGCACCTGAAACAGAGAGAACAGGGCAAACATTAAAAACCAGAAGAGTGTTGTGACTCTGGGAGCCACCAAGACAGCCTACCCAAGTGATTAAGTACTGAACCCAACCCTGCTGGGCATTTCAGTTTGTTTATCTCAGTAAGCTTTTCTTATGGGATGCTGAAGTGTGGGTGGTGGGGAAGGTTTTAAAAAGCTTATTTAAAAAAAAAGTTTCTGGAACATCAAATGGCTCTTTCAAAACAACATCTTGATGAGTTAAGTGTAAATGAATCAGAAACATATGGATTACATTTCCCTCCAAGTACACAGGGGTCTCAAAGAAGAAAAAAGGGCTTGGGGCAATAGGCATTTGGGATTCTGCTGAATCCAAAAGCATTTAGAAATCATTCTAGACATGCAGCGGCAAAAGTGTAGCTAAATGTGCACATCTTGGACATTAGGGATTCTATCAGATTTTTAAATGTTGGATAGTTAGTCTCCTCTTAGAAACATCTCAGAGGTAACCTAGTGTTATATGTGTGTGTGTGTGTGTGCACACGCACGTGTATGTTTGTGCGTGTATATATATTTGTTTGTTTTCCCCTTTAACTACAAGTGTTCAAGGGCAGCTGGCATTTATTATTTTATTCTAAAAATGTTTAAAATAAAATAATGGCAATATTTGCTTAGACAAAGCAACACTCAACCAGACAAGATTAATAAATCAAGAAAAGTCATTTGTACAAAAGGGGGGAGGTGTGGTATGGGGTACCACATATCATAAGAGCTCAAGTTTCATGAAAGCCTAGGATATACAACTAGTTTACATATGCATATGTGTGTATACACATCTGTGTGTAAGTATATATATGTCTAAATATGCACATTACACAGACACACAGGTAAACAATATTAACTTATTTTTTCATGTCTCTTTTTTTTTATAATCATTAACATTTAATGATGCTTCCACAGATTTTTTTATTATCCTCATAATCTTTATATTACATTGGATTACATATAACTTTACAGTGTATTACACTGCCTTTTTAAAAGGGAATGCCATGCATGTCAGTCAATACAGAGACATTAATCTCCCCGCTTTTTTTCATGTCTCTTAATGGCTCACTCTAATGTCACATACATATTATTTCATATACTGTGTGCTTTAATTCTGATACAAGGAATGTTTAAATTCTTCTCTGAATTTTTAAGTTCTCTTGTGTGCATTTTCATAGGTAGTTTCTTGTGCTTTGTATTACTTCTGTGTCTATATGAGTGGGAGACATTTACTACAAACTGAACTAGAAATTGCTGCATGTCATTTCACTAAGAATGGTTTAAAAACTATAGTATTTATTTCATGATGTTATGAAAAAAAAGGTTTTATTTTGAAAACGCACAGAAAGTGAATAGGTAAGAGGGAGATAAATGTACACTCTCTATTGTGAGAAAGTTAACATCTCACTCCTGATCTAGAGAATGGTTTACCAATTCCTGCAACAAGCGTGTCAATAGCTAGGTGGAAAAGGTCCCTGAACAGAGATGGGACCATAAGAATGGGGATGCTTCGGAAGCAGTGACTACCTTTGTTGTCTCTGTTTATATGAAGGGCCATGAAAATGCCAATGGGAGGCAATAGTAAAGAGTAGTTTCCATTTGTTGAGCTCACAGATGAGCCAAAAAGTAAATGAAGGCTATACATAGGCCAATGATTCCCAATATTATTATTTTTTTAAAAAATATTGTGGAGTTCTGATGCTGTTTTCATTGTTTGTTGCATTTTATGTTGCAATAACCTTTCTTCTAGTCTTCCTCTTAACCCCTCCTCAAGCAGGGAAAATATTGTAAGCTGCATATTTATAAAATTTAAAGTGAATTTAATGTGATTTGATTTGAGCATTATTTTCTGCCAGTTTCAAGTTTGAGATTCACAGCCAATGGCCTATGCAACAGCTTTTCTCCTAAGAATTTTAAAGCATCTAAAACCTCAGCAGCTGAAACAACCTCAAAAGTCATCTAGTTTAGGGACCAGCACTTGGTGTAATGGCTATGTCGCTGGACTCCCATGTAGTCCACTGCAGTTCGCGTCCTGGACCCGGTGGCTTAAACTCAAGCCAGGCGCATGTGCGTGCATGCCCAAAATCCCTAGAGGAGAAGGGACTGCGGCGTGGCCATCCCCCCCGGGCGGTGATTTCTGTCTCTCTGTCTCTCTCTGTCTTTCTGGTGAGTGTACGTGCCTATAGCGAAAACCTCTCTTAAAAAAAAATCATCTAGTTCAGCCTTTATCTAAAACTGAATCCCCTCCACAACATTCCTAATAAGGGTCATCCAGTCTTTGCTTAAATATGAAACACACATACTTACCTTAAACATTACCAGATAACACTCGCTTAAGCCGAAAGTGACCAAACACCATATATATACCCCTTCCTTTCCTCATCAGAATTCAGTCACATGTGGGGTATCTGCTCAGGGCAGAATATAGAAGACATTGGTTCATAAAGGTCTTACCTGACAGTGAGTGACTCATAGTCATGTATGACTTCTTGCATAAGAGAGACACCATGCCAAAAAAAGCCAGAAACCCTACAAAAACAACAGCCCACTGCCCAATTAAATATAATAAACTACTTAACACAAAAGCCATCATCTATCACCCACTGATAGTCAAGATGGCTTTCTGGAAGAAAAGATCTAGCTCTGGGCCAGCTGATAGCACGGTGGTTAAGACAGCTGACTGTGTGGTTCAAGTCCTGGACTTGTCTGATTGAAAAACATGCTGGGCACATGTGCATGCATGCCCAAAATTCACAAAGAAGAATGGAGAAGGGATTAAAACATGGTCATCCCCTGGAAGATGTTCTCTCTCTCTCTCTCACTCTCTCTCTCTCTCTCGGTGTGTGTGTGTGTGTGTGTGTGTGTGTGTGTGTGTGTCTGGCAAGCAAACATGACCTACAGTAAACTAAAAAGGAAAAAAGAAAAGAGCTGACTCTGTTTGATCTTATTAGCAAAATCTATACTCCAGTTCCAAGACCAGATCAAAATGAAATAGAGCCATACGTCTCCCTAATATTTTTTAGCCTATGCTTCCTCAAGCAAGGTAAGTCTCTAGCATAGATTCTAAACTAAATATTTATAAAAAGCATTTGGTAGCAAGAAACTATTCATCCTAGAATACCCCATTAATTGCTGTGACAATGATATTTGACAAAATTACTTTTTAATTTAGAGTACCTTTGGCAAAAATAACTAATACTGTACAGTTGAATACAGAGACTTACAGTAACTCACAAGTGCAGTACAGGAAATGATCTGTTGAATAATGATTGAATGCTTCCAGCAATCAACAATGTAGCACAATGTCAAAGGAATTAGATTTTGACTTAAGATCCTGCTCATGTAACAAGTGAAGAAAATGAGTATGAGACACTGAAAAAATTATTCAAGTCAACGTTGGGTCAACCTAGTCTCCTGTCAGCCATAGAGAAATCCAGATGCCCTGTGCCATGCATTTCAACATATGATTGATGATTCAAGGCCTTTCAGGATATTGTCTTTGGAAATGGTTTACTGTGGTTCTAACTATTCTCTTTCTCATGCTTATCTCATTCACATAAATTGACAGCATGAATCAACTAGGGCAGTAGTGCTAAAGGATAGGCTGGGCAGGACTGAGCAAAGGGTATCCATTTTTTGTCATCTTAAAGTGTCATAATCTCTGCAACTAGAAGGATCCTCAAATATAACCTAAGGAACTTTAAAGAAACATTGGGCTTTTGTCCAACTCTCATCCTACTTTAAGTATTTAATGGCCTGACTTCAAGAGCCATGTACAAAAAAGTCTCCAGGGGACCAGTAGTTGGCATAATGGCTATGTCACTGGACTCCCATGTAGTCGACCACAGTTCTAGTCCCGTACCCAGTGGCTTAAACTCACGCCAAGTGTGTGTGCGTGTGTGCCCAAGATTCAGAGAGGAGAATGGAGGAGAAGAAATTGAGGCATGACCATCCCCCCTGGGGGGTGATTTCTCACTTTCTGTCTCTCTGTCTCTGTCTTTCTGGAAGTGAACACGCCCTATAACAAAAACCTATAAAAAAAAAAGTCTCCAGGATATTTCCAGTGTCTGACCCAAGTAGGTCTCCACAATGTATGTAATGCATGAAGGAAGGAAAGAAAACCCATTCCTCTCTTTAGGTGACACTACACTTAGGATTTCACCCATCCCAGAGCCAAAAGTTTGGCTGTAAAACAGACTACAGTAAGACTGTGACTACTCAAGGATGTAGCATCACAGTAGAATAGTGCTCAGGTCCAATCTTCAACTTGTAGAAGTAAGTGATGGTGACAGGCAGAGTAAGAGTAGCTTTTCATAACACTCAGGTAGTAACTTGTTCAAAGGTGGCCAGTGTGGAACAACATCTCAAGATTTGTCTCTGAGGAGTCATAGTATAGTGCAGTGTTACAGTGCCAGGGCTCAACTCCCAATTCTACTACTATATGATCTTGAACAAGTAACTCAGACTCTCTGAATCTCAATTTCCTTATTGTGAACATGTTAATAATAACTGTGTTGACCCCTGTAGGGTTACTGGAAAGTTTAAACAAAGTTTTTACATGGAAAGTACTCAGACAAATGCCTGATATGCAGCAGTTGCACAATTCTGGGGCCACAGTCATTTGCCAAATGTATGAAAATATGTTGACAGTGAGAGACATGGATAGTTTTTCAGGAGGCACTAAGGGTTCAACATTAGTTATTTGATACCTTCCAGAAAAGTTCTCATTAATCTTATTTTTCCTTTAAAATGTCTATTCCACACTGAAATTCTTTATTATAAGTATTAATTGACATAATATTGGGTTGCTGGAAAAGTCATGATGCATTTTGCATAGGAAAATAGAAAAAAAATACATCATGACTTTTCAGATGACCCAACAGTTGTACATATTTATAGAATATTTTATTACATAAATACAATGTGTAATGATCAAATCTACTGTAATAAACATATCAACCATCTCAAATAATTATTATTTCTTTGTGTTGTATGCATTCACATCCTCTCTTCTAGCTATTGTGAAATATACACAATATAGAATTGTCACTAACTATCCTTGCTCTATTGTGCTCCAGTACTCTAGAACTCATTTCACTTGTTTACCACATTCTTCTATCTGTTAACCCAGTTCTCCCTATCTTTTCCTGCCCTATTCCCAGATTTTGGTACCCACTGCTCAACTCCACACTTCTATACAACAGAAACTTTTAACTTCTACTAATTCATGAGAATACATGGTATTTGTCTTCTAGTGCCTGGCTTATTTCACATAACATTGTTTTCTTCAATTTTGTCAAAAATTACAGGATTTCATCATTTTTTATGGCTGAATAATATTCTATTATGTCTATATGCTACATTTTCTTTATCCATTCAACAGTCTATTGATACTTGGGCTGATTCCATATCTTGGCTATTGTGAACAGAGCTTCAATAATTGATCAACAGATCACTACAGAGTGAGTTGAAAAACCTACATTTCAGGAGACAATACTTGCAAACTATACATCAGATAAGAAATAAATAATAAGAATACATAAGGAACTCAAACAACTCACTAGAAAAAAATAAACAAAAATCTATTAAAAAATGGACAACTGATCTGAACAGTCAGGTCTCAAGAGAAGACATACAAATTTCCAAATACATGAAAAAACGTTCAACATAACTAATCATCAGGGAAATGCAACTCTAAACCACAATGAGTTTTTGACTCATCCCAGTTAGAATGGTTAATATAAAAAAGACAAAGAATAAAAAGTGTTGGTGAGGATGAAGAGAAAGGTAAATTGTTCTTTGCTGTTGATGGGAATGTATATTAGTGTAGCAACTATGAAAAACAACACGGAAGTTCCTCAACAACTAAAAATAGAATTACTATATGACCCAAAAATCCTGATACTGGATATATAAAAAGGAAATCAAATTGTCAAAGAAATGTCCTGTTAGTGTCTTGACTCGGGGGGAGGGGTTTCCTTATATGTGGCAATTAAAGGAGAGAATAATGGAGGGAGATTTACCTGGGAAAGGACTATTTAAGATCTGCTCCTCAGTCCAAGTTCTCCATTAAAATGTTATATGCAGAAGGTTGATGGGCCTCTCTCTGTTCTATCTAATCTAAAAATAGAACCAGAGCCTTCAGGACCCAGACACCTCCCACCTGCATATCTAGCCAAGGGTGCTTTGAATCTCTCCAGGCTTGGGACATTTTGTACTGAGATAAGAGAGTACAAGGCTGACATGAGTTGAAGGATTTATACCATTCTGTGTGGCCTTCAGGTCAGAAGTACTACCAAGGGCTGGAAGCTCTAAGAAGGCCTCTTCCCAAGACTGAATTAGTTTCACAACTGTCCAAATGGGAATCCATTAGCTACCTTGAGAGGTAGTTTCATTCTCCTCCTGTTTTTTTGGACTGGCAGAAGATGAGTGATTATTGATAGGGAGACTGAGCAGGGATTGGCCTAGCTCTGATCCCTTTTAAGAACCTTTATAGGTATGAAATTTTACAATTCTACACGGTTGCTGGGACGTGGATCGGGAGCAACTGTTGCAGAGCGCCAGTCCAGCAGTTTCTTCTTTCTTCCCTCCCATCATGCACTGCATGAGAATTGAATCAGAGCTGCATTTATCATTTGCTTGCATACCCCTGAAATTAGTTCACATTGATTTATGAAAATTGATCATATTTCTTTTTATACTTCTACAGCTTTTATGATTTTTTACATTTCAGTTTTTAAATGGGAGATTATCATTATGCAAAAAATGTGGCTCACAGAAAGCCTTAATTCTCCTGATAATACATACTGGAGAGATACGAAATATCAGTACAGAAGCTAAGAAGGCTGGGTCATCCATTGTGTATTTATGAAATTTCAGTCTTACTATTAAGTACTAGAAATAGAAAAAAGTATGTTTCATTTGCCAAAGCAAAACAGTTAGAATTTCCAAATCAGTCTTTCCATTTCATTGAAAATTAATGTCTAATAATTCAACAGTTAAAACTTAAGATGCCTCCTTGGATTTTTTCTAAATTGATGCGTCATAAATCTACATTAGCCACAACAGTTTTGGACCTGAAATTTGGAATATGCTGAAACAGCTTGCAGTATATTAAAGGCTTCTGTCTCCTGAATATGTTATTTTCCCCTTTTTCCAGTGAGGAAACAGAGCAATTTGTTTATTACCCTTTCAAAATAAACTTATGAAAGGTCAAAATGGCTTATTTTTCCTCTAAAATAATGTTTCATTTTGTTCAATCTCCCCAGTCATTCAATGTAGGCTGCCTTATTCACTACAACCTTTCAAACATTTCCCTCATAAAATGAACAAACAGTCATTAAGAAAAATAGTTAAATGGCTTCCAGAAAGCAGTGTTGTTTCTTTCCCCTTTCAAAACACTGCCTTCAATATCCTATATCAGTAATAAAGGGTAGGAAAATAATCTGAAAATGTATCCAATGTAACCGATATAATTAAAAGGAAGACAATGAAAAAGGACAAAGGTGCACGTGGCAGGGACTATGTCTTTCTATGCTGTTAGATGTGAACCTCGGGAACCAAGTAAAACAGCAACTACAAAGCCATTTACTATAAATGCCAGGAATTGAAAAGGCATTGAAAGTGGTCTGTAAGTGATAAAGAAAAAAGGATTGCATATAATATTTTCATTCTTTATTCATGATAGAGCATGTGCATATGTGTGTGAGAGATGGAGAGAAAGAAGAGCACTCCACAGAGTCTGGCCACACTGCAATCCTCTTCTTCCAGTCCTACGCCCATTGGGTCTTGGGCACTCACTCATGTGTCCCTTACATTTTACGCTACCCGGGCCAGTGATCTGAACCACAGTCACAATGTGGGATCTGGCTTCTTTGGAGCAGTGTGCATTACTGTTGTGCACAAACCTGCCCCAATTGTGAATTTAGAAGGAACATCAGGCTTGTCCCCAATGGTTGTTAGTTTGCCAAGCTCCATGTTCATAGGGGAGGCAGAAGTATGTTGAAGAAGGAACATTATAGAGACCACTTGGATATTTCCCCATGTCTAATCACCACTACCAAAAGGCAGCATCATTGGTAGAAATCAATTATTTGGGAATAAAGCCACCACAGAATTATGTTTAGGAAACCCAGGTACTGGAACCTATTTGAGCAAATGTACATTTCACAACCTACCACCCATCCCAGCACTCCATATTATAATGGAAAGCCTGAATTCACAAGTGAAATGGTAGTCACTTCAAGACTTTGATAGTATGTGGGAATAAAAGACAAGATGAGACATAAGAAAACACCTGGAAAAATAGCCCTGATTTTGGCGCTGCTCTTTGTCTTCTTTTTTGTCTCTATGTATTCAACTTTTCATTACTGGTATTTACACCTCTGTGGTTTATTGCTTATTGCCATTGTTAAATCAATATGAGCCTATCAAATAATACAGGTCACATTAACCCCAAGAACCTAGATCATTTCTGAGAAGAAATGTAGGCATGGTCATACAGTACATCTTCCCCTTTGTAATTCCTATGAACAATGGCAAAAATAAATTAATTATTCAAAGCTCAATGAAGATTTATAAATAGGCCCTCTTCCCAACCTCTGCCACTGTAACTGGGTAGGGGATCTTAACTAAAACATCTCTGAGAAATGCCATGAGCCATGAAGTTTCTTATTTGAGTATCATTTATGATACCCCAGGGGACCAGGCCCTAACTAAGAAAACTGAGGCCCAGCACCCCATAAGGTTCTCATTATAAACAGGAATGTGCCAGGCCAGATGCACTGGGGGTTGCTAACTCTCCACCCTGGAAAAAAAGTCTCATAAATTTTGCAGAATATATTGCTTTGCCTTGAAATTTTATGATTATGTTCAATTTAAGAAAACTTACCCCATACTTCATCATTTACCTTAGTTTTTTAAAGAGTTCGGTGATGTCCATGAAGTTCATGTACTTTCTAATCGTGTTTTTCATATCTTAAAACTATAAACCCACATATTTCCAACCAACCATGAATTTAAAACCCCCTTCTTGTTCTAATTTGGTATGCAAGTGCAGGACAAACCGATTTCATAGTTTTTCAGTTGGATAAACTCACTCAATTAAGGCAATGAATCTACTGAAAAGTGGAAATAACAGTGATCACAGTGTAAAAGTCAGCCAGGCCTTCGTACTGACATTGTCAATGGAGTGACATTGGGGTGGTACTGTAAGGTGCAGAGAGATACAGCTCTGGAACAACCACTGTAGCATTCACAACACATGGAAAAGCCTCTCCCAATCACAAAGTCAAGGGAGAGGCCATGATGGTAGAGAGTAAGCTGGAGTGAACACCTAGGAAATATTTGGTTCTTCTCTACATTTTAGTTTGTGTTAATGAATTTTAGTGATTTTAGTTTATTTTACTAAATTTGTTTTATAATAATACATATTCTGGCTGTGAAGAACAAAATGGAGGTTCTTCAAAGACTTAAAAATAGAACTACCATATGATCCAGCAATCCCATCCTTGGGTATCTATCCAAAGGATAGGAGAATTCTCAGTCGGACAACTGCACATACATGTTTATTGCAGCATTATTTACAATTACTGAGACACAGAACCAACCCAAATGTCCATGAACAGATGAATTGATTGTAAAAGTGTGGCATATACACTCTATGGAATATTACTCCACCATAAAAAATAAATTAATTAATTAATTAAAAAAAATAAAAAACAAGACTGTGGCATTTGATAGAAAGTGGATGAATATGGAAGATTTACTGCTGAGTGCAGCAAGTCAGGCTATGAGAGACATTGTATATCTCCACTTAACATATACCGACAGTCTGCATTCTACGTAAACAGGAAGATTAGAGGACATAGAAGCATTAAAAATTGTTATAGATAATAGAGACAGTATAGAAAGAGGGTGGAAGAAGGGGGATCATGTAAGGAAAGAAATTCAGGAGGAAAATAGCCAAGACATTTATGGGACACAGAAATAGATTATTATCTGTTGATGATAATGTGTTTTGTATCCTCAACTGGACTGGTGTGAAGTGTATTCATGTGGCATAAATTTAACTTACAAACTAAGTGATGTATAGTGATTATATGTATACAATAAAAAATTTAAAAACCTCTATAAAAGTTAAAAAGAAAAAATACATACTTTGGATTTTAAAACATAACCAAATCTCAGAAATGAAAATCTTCTAGGTAATCATATGTTCAGAGTAGTAATGACGGGACCAGCAGGTGGCGTGGTGATTAAGGCACTGGACACTCCCACATGGCCAACCAGGGTTCAAGTCCTGAATCTGGTGGCTTGCTTTCTCACTTCCTCTCTCTCTCACTCTCAACCTCTGTCTCTCTCTGGTCAAATTTAAAAAAAAATAAATGAATGAATAAATAAAAATAAAATAATTATAAAAAAAAGAGTAGTAATGTCTTCCTCTGCTTTTTTTTTAAAAGTTTATTTATTTTATTTCTTGAGAGAAAGAGAGAGACAGACAGAGAGAGGCAACCCCTGGCAGATCTTGTCACACCCTCCAGAGAGCAAGGATCACACCCACCTTGTTCAGGCCTCCGCGGTATCTAAACCCTGTGTCTTTTCACATGACTCAATCATTGCAGAACTGCATGCCACCAACTGCATCAAGAGTTATTAGCAGTTACACTGCTGGACTCATGGCCACCCACGGTTCAAGTTCTAAACCTGATAGTCTGAAAATCATGCCAGGCACATGTGCATGCATGCCAAGATCCTGGGAGGAGAACGGAGAAGAAGGGATTGCAGCATGGCCATCCCTCCCAGGGGTGTGATTTCTCACTTTCTCTTTCATTGTCTCATCTCTTTCTCTCTAGTGAGCACACTCACACTATGGCAAAAGCTTCTTTAAAAAAAAAGAGCTGCCATGTGTTGAAATCCTTTCCCTTGTCTCACATATAGTGACACCATAAAGTTTGTGGAAAAATGTAATTAAAAGTACAAGTTTATTTTGGTGCAAAAAGATTTTTAAATACTTTTTGTATCTTTTTTTTCATAATATGCATTTTCTATGAATTTTCTGAAAACCACTTGTTGATGTGGTATCTTTTATTACTACCCTCAAACCAGAAAGTCTTCCTTACACACCCAAGAAACATGGAGTCAGGGAGAATGCTATATGATCTGTTGTCATCTAGTGAGGTATAAACTAGGAGACATCAAGATGCCACTCTACCTACAAATGTTTAGAATAGAAATAAACTATAAAGACAGATGTAATTCTTTGCTAAATCAGATTATGAGAAGCAGACAAAATCACAACTTTATTCAATGTGTCATTTATCCTGGGTGACTAATGCATTATTTGTATGAAGTTAAAATTGAGCTTGGAGAAACTATGAAATAAATCAAATGCCCTACTTTATGTAATTTTAACAGACAGATCCCATTAGGATTCTAATATGCATAGCTGTTGGTTAAAATCATTGACCAGTATCCTTATAAATTAATCAACTGAGGTAATGCCGGTTTGGCTGTCATCATTTGCTACTAATCTACATTTAGAATTCACTTTAACTTCTCAAGCCTTTAGAAATAGGTTTATTAGATTTCTATTTTTTGTTCAAGATATATGAGTACTGCAATTGTTTACTGAAGCCTGTTTGGTACAAGTGTCATGGGTGTCATTTTTCAATGGCATTAGAGTGTGCAGTGGCATTTCATTGTAATTTCTAGGTAAGATGCTAATCAGAATTCAACAGAAATGGTCTTCATCATTCTTGATGGGAAGTTTTATCATTTGCAATCTGAATGAGTTTGCACTGTTGGAAGTTTAAACCATTAAAGAACCTCAAAACTAAATGGCCAAAATGCATAATTATAGCAAAAGGGATATAGTTAACATTTAGTCATTAACTTTTTAAAAGAGTCATCATGGCTCTTGACTTTTTCCTAGATCTTTAATTAATACTCACATATGTTTAATTTCTGATTAGAAGACCTAATTTGTTAAAGACCCAATGAGTCCCAACTGTCTGTTCTAGCATGTATCTTAATGTATGGCTAATTTAACTAGCTGGGTGTTTTATCTCCACTAAAATATCTTAAATCTCTTCATCAACTTTTATCTTTCTGTTTATCTTCTGGACCTGCATCTTGTCCCCTTTAATTTTGCACCACAAAAAGAATGAAATAATGTTTAGGTTTCTTTTTTTTTTTTCAATATTACTTTTAATACTCTGAAGTTGCTCATCAAACTCTACTATCAGCTATCTTTTAACCCTGTGATGGCAGGTTGTATAAGAAGGCGCACAGTCTTTGGTCCCTAGGAAACCTGAGTTTGAATCGAGGCTCTGCCATTTACAAACTGCCTTACTTTAGGAAACTTAGTGATCCATCTTTCTGATGGCTTTCTTGTCTATAAAACAGGGTGAAAGGACCCATCTTTTAGGATGCTTACTCAATGAAGCGACGTCTGTAAAACAAGACATGATGCTCTGCAAATGCTAGTTCCCGTACACTGCTATCAAATCATCTTTCAGAGTTTGTAAAACAACACATATGGAAACTTTTCTGCACATCTTTGGAATGAAATTGTAATCTGAATCTTCCAGAAGCATAAATAGAAAATGTGCTCAGTCTAAAAATATATGTTAGGAAAACCCAAATCCTAGGTTAGCCTCCAAAGTGGGAAGTATTTTAAAAAAAAAAATTAAAAAAAAGTATCTGGTTCAGTGAAGACAATGCTATCAAAGTGTAGAGAAAAACAGTCAGTAAACGTTGAAGGTATGTTATCTCCTTCTTCCTCCTTTGCACTCAATTAGTGATGGTACTTGGTATTGGCACAAAAACAGACAGGTGGACCAATAGAACCCCAAAGCTTACAGTCAACTGATTTTTGGCAAAAAAAAAAAAAA
>NW_006209177.1:2243018-2244467 GCF_000334495.1 Tupaia belangeri chinensis | reverse complement strand
GGTTGTTGAAGGGGAACTCTCCTACACTGTTGGTGGGAATGTGAACTGGTCCAGCCATTGTGGAGAACAATATGGAGGTTTCTCAAAGATCTACAAATAGAACAACCATTTGACCCAGCAATCCCACTTCTGGGTATCTACCCAAAGGAGAGGAGAACGCTCAGTCGATTGCTAAGACATGGAACCAACAATCCATTCAAATGCTCACAAACAAATGAATGGATTGAAAAAGTTTGGCACATATACTCTATGGAATACTACTCATCCATAAAAAACAACAAGACCCTGGAATTTGATAGAAATCAAAATTTTTGAGATCACTTTCCTTGTCAAGTTTGAATAACGTTCAAGATTACAGACTAATGTACCTTCTTTCCAAGCATGTAATCTGCTACTTACATCAAAGAGCACAAAAATGGTGGGTCTCTTGGATTATGTATCTGGTCAGTTAAACTTTCATCTGGTTAAGAACTTAAACCCAGTGGCTGCTTTGCGAATACTAAGGATGAGTGGCAAAGGCCTCAGAACCCAGGCTACTGTTAGCCCCACAGCAAGGAAGGTTTGCCAGTATTATAGCATCTATACCAGGGTATCACTGTGCATTAGCATGGCAGCTACAGATTAGTGTGGCCTGTGCATTAATTTCAGTTCTGCAACACACTACCTATGTGATCTTAGATAAATCACTGAATCCCTCTGTTTCAGTTCCCTGCTCTGTAAAATAGAGTAATCAGGTAATACACATCAAAACCTTTCACACAGGAAATGTTAGCTCTAATTATTATTTTTACTTTTATCACTTTTACTATTGTTACTACCTTTCCACCTAGACTTAATATTCTGAAGACCTAGTACAATGTCTGAATGAATTGAGTCAATGAATGAAATTTCACTCTGAATTAGTTTATTACACTGTGCCAGGCACTAGGAATAGAAAAAGAAAAGATGCATTCTCATTCTACACCCCATAGGTACAAGGAAAAGTTGGAGATGTGTGATCCAGCCTAGGTGGACGTCTGTTCAGGGTGGTATAGGAGCCTACAGGAAAGGATCTGACCAGACGGTGCAGGAGTCTGTGTTTAAAGGGTGGAGGAGGCGGTGGACTGCTGTCAGCTAGCAGCTTTGCAGAGACAGAGCTGAGATTTGAAGGATGAGGTAGCTAGACAAAGAATTATTTGGTGGTCAAACAACTAATCATAAACACAGATGCCAAAACCAATCAGATGGTACCAAGGCACCAACCCACATTTCAGAAAAAAGAAAGGCAGACACTAAGTGTCGGTACACACCTAACAAAGAAAAGAGTGAATTATATTTTTTTAGAAAAGGAGAAAGAACAAAGGAAGCAATGTATTCAGGTACATCTCAAGAACCATGATATATGCTTCTTTAGAAACAGCTATTTTACCAGCAATCATGCCATTTACAGACATTCGTTTCAATTATTAT
>NW_006209177.1:2239305-2242997 GCF_000334495.1 Tupaia belangeri chinensis | reverse complement strand
TATTTTCCTTGAAGAATGTTTACATAAATTTTTCTGTAGCTCAGACAGTCAGATTACTTGGGGAGAGTCTTGTGGCTATCCCTTAGAAAATGGTGGTCAATGTTAATGAGAATACTCCATTCACACAGCAAAATAGGACTCAGGCAATTATGGGTTGAATGTGAACTACTATCAAACCAGATAACTACGGGTCCTAAGTCAACCATCTCATGTTGAGTGTTGGATGTTCCTAGCTCTCTAAATAATCCCAATTTCTGCCTCTCCTTTTCGCTCTGGACTGTGCTGATAGTGCTAAAAAAGTTTCATGGGCCTTGAAGAGTTTTTTTTTAGTTTATATTCTTTCTTTTCTTGAATTCCTATTCTTTCTCATCATTCCCCCAAATGTAGGTCTATTGTTCAATATCAAGTCCATGAGACCAGAAGTCACCTTTCACATTCTTTTCAGCTCCCCATAAAAGTGACCGACTAGCGCATTGTTGGGCTCAGAGAAGGCACATAATGAAAAAAGTTCTTAAGAGTTAATAAACACTGAACCAGGACACAAGGGCTCCCAAGCCAGTGTTGCCACTCATTAACTGGATATCCTTGGTCAAGTCATTTTCCCATTCTGGGCCTCAGTCTCCTCATCTGTATAGTGAGGAAGTTAAACCAGATGATCCTAAAGGGCCCTAAGCTTTGAAACACTGGGTTCAAGGAATTGATTAATGTCTATACATCAAAACCAGGCATTTTGCCAGAAAATAAATAATAGATAATTGATGAGACCTCTCCATGGCACTTCATTAGAAACATCTATCACCTGATCTAATTTAGTTACTATGGCTATGCTGGCCTGGCACGAAAACAATCAGTCCCTTTGGAAGTGAATGTATTAAAAAATTAGTTGACTGATATCTTGGAGGAGAAAATAAAGGCTTTGTGATTGCATTTTCCATTGTTCAACAGATAGTGAGGTCATCATGTACGTACTGCCACAGGCAGAATGTTAAACTGATCTCCTAACGTGTTTCCTCTGCCTATTTGGTTTGATCAAGCCATAATAGAAGCTCAGAGATCAAGAAGACATCAGACTCCCAGAAAACAACTACTTCCAATGATTGTTAAAGATAAGCTTGAAATTTCAGCACCACTATAAGGCAAGCAGTATTTTACTTTTCTGTATATTTTTTAAAATGTCAGTGCTGTTTCTAGAAGATATGTTGCTTAAAAAACACAAAATTCTGACTCCAGAAATATGGTTTAATAAAGGTCACCAACTGAACCAGTATCTACTGCTGAGATCTGGTTTTCACTGAAGGTAGTAGATAATACAGAGAACTAGATTTAGAAATCTAACAAAACAAGTCATTCTTCATAGGATGGAAATAGTGTGTGTGTGTGTGTGTGTGTGTGTGTGTCTATGTGTGTGTTTTTCAGCAAAGAGAACATTAAAACAATAAACAGATGAGTGATTTTGAGTTTGTAATAAAAACAAAGCCTTCCCCAATGTATGGCATTTATACCTTCATATGCCAGCATATACCTACTGAGAACCAAATCAAAGATTGCTTTAAATCAGTAGCTGATTTTCTTTTTCAAATGAAGCAAAATGCATAGGTATAGTTAATAAATAGCATTCCATAAACTAAGCAATCTATAATCAAAATCAGATTCTAGCTGTAGTGCTATTGTCAGCTCTGTTTAAATCATGCCATTTTATTTAAGCTCGCAGATAATTTTTCTCAACTCAGTAAGTAGGTAGATGTCAGAAGCTAAGGTCATCGAAAAGATTTACTTTAAAATAAATTCAACAATTCAGAGCATCACCCTCTCCATGGTGTAAAGTGTGCCTTGCTTTGAACATGCATATAAAATTTCATTAAAGTGCAACATAAAAGTTTTACATTAGAGAAACCCAGTGCTGGACCTTTGTTTAACAGTCATGATAATTTATGGTGTGGATCTGCTACAGTTAAGTAGAAAAACAGGCTTCTTCTCATGATGAAATACAAGTCATAAAGGCTGAAATTCAAGGAAAGCTGAAGGAATCCCAAACCTCTAACCACTCATTTCTTCTTCAGATTTTTGTCACACATTCTTCTTTAACATTCTCTGTAGGGATTGAGACACAATACCAGTTTGTTAACTCCTGTGTCCATGTGTCTTAAAGGATATTCTTTCCTGTATTTTTTTTTCTCGTTTTGTGCAAACATTTCTTCAAATTCATAGAAATTCTACTTTTTAAATCACACCAATAACATGGGTTCTATTTTTACCTTTTCCTATTAAGCTTCTTATATAAGCACTGGTTTTTTTTCATTATTATTTTTTGCGAAAAATAATGTAAGACTGGCTAAGATACCTGAGAAGAATTACAGTCATCACACTATCACACAGGCAGAGGGCCAGTATTATCACCAGGGTTTACTAAGCAAGAACCTTGGAAAGATACATGCATTTTGGCGTGGAACAGTCTTTGAACTGAGTGTGGCTTTAATATCAATCAACAGATGCCTGAGTACTTGTAATGGGAAGGCACTATACTAAGATGCTGTAAGAGAGTGCTACACCATTCCTTAGGAAGCAATGTGGCTATTTAAACATAAAAAACTTAATGCAACAGTGGCAATGCAGTGAAAAGAACAATAAACATATCCTTAGACCATCTACTTACTGGGTAAACTTGGGCAACTCTCTTTACCTTTTCAGACTTCAGTTATCTCATCTACGAAATGGAGTCAATAATGCCAACTCTGACAAACCTTCAATGTAATTGTGAGGATCAAATCAAACTATAGACACAAAACATTACAAAGCTTTGCAAATAAATATTATCAACTTCCTACCCCCCAGCTCTGAAGTTCCAAATCAACTAAGTATCCTGTGCTCTTTATGTACAAGCATCTCAGCTTCAAAATTTGAGCACTCAAATTTCAAATTTCACCATTTTCAGTGACTTCAATTTTGTCTCCCTTATATAGATAATCTTCAATGTATACATCTTCATTAAAGGTACATCCATAAGTGAAGTGTTAAGATTTGCATCAGGACATAAATTGTTCTTTTTTTTTTTTAAATGAAAAGTAAAAAGTAGAGTTCTATCAATTACATGATAATTCCAGAAATTTTTTTTAACACAAGTATAATATACATAACGCAATCCATTCGTTTCAGTGAGAGCTAAATGCTTGGACTCAGACGCTAAGTACTAGGCAATGAGGTCTTGTGGAAAGGCACCCAACTTGGAATTTGGGAGATGTAGTTCTGACCAGGCGCTATGACCAGCAGGCTGTGTAGACTTACGTAAGTCATACAACCTCTCTAGGGTTGAGTTTGCTCATCTGCAAAATGGGAGTAAGACCTGCACATTCTGACTCACAATGATTAAGTGACATACATATGAAAAAGCTTTCTACATGTTGGGAAGGCTCAGACAAAATGTCAGTTCTTGCTGGTGCAGGTTCTGAAACTTGGATTGTATCACTGAGGAGCGGTAGGATTCCATTGCTTCATCATAAAACAGGGATCATAACAGGTCCTACGTCATAAAGTGGTTTGAAGGATTAAATGTGATTGAGTATTTAAAGTATTTAGTCCAGAGCTTGGAGCACAGAGTTAATACTCAAATTACAGTAGCAATGATGAATGATGATAATGAATTTTATACAGGTACACACACACACACACACACACACACACACACACACACACAC
>NW_006209177.1:2234861-2239172 GCF_000334495.1 Tupaia belangeri chinensis | reverse complement strand
GATAATGAATTTTATACAGGCACACACACACACACACACACACACACACACACAAGCTCTGAAAAAGTTTCTCCAGATTGTGGTTTTGAGTTCCTCTATCAGCAACAAATTCCTCTCCACTTATCAGCAAACGAGTTTTTAAAATCTCTCTTTCTTTATCCCAGGGCAATCATCAAAAAAAAGTCAAAATTAAAAGTGAAAAATACAGCCACCATACCAGCTGTTTTGTCTACATGACAGAATAATCAAGTATGTAACAGTTTCTCTCTTGGACATATGACCTGCAGCCTGTAAGCTCTTAGGGCTACAGCATCTAGATTGTTCCAGAGAGTCCATTTTATTGGACTTTTACAATTTTGAAATTGTGTTAAATATGTGCAAATTTTGCATGCAAGAAGTGGTCTTAGCTAAGGATAATGGGCATGAAATAAAGGTTCACCATATTAAAGCCATTCCTATTCAACTATAATTAGCATGTTTAAGTACAATATAATTTTTATCCATCAACAAAATGTTTAAATGTTTGGAATCTTATTTATGTCTATAATGGCAGATTCATTTTTGAGGCAGTCATTTTCTATCTCGATTTGTATGTTTTAAGGTTGTTAAATGCTTGACTGTTTCATTAGCCAAACAATTCATGTATCACTAAACTGATTCCTAACACAAGATAATTTTCTTCCTTGTCCAATAGATACACTTTTCAAGATTTACTGAGATAGCTTTTATTCTTTGGGGGGCCTTTGGGGGTGGAAAAGACCTTATCACTAGCTAATTTCACTGCCTTAAATTGCTCCTCCTCACACATTCCCTTAAGAAACTCAACTCAAAACAGTCTGCTGAATGAACACTCAAGCACACTGGAGAATGCATATCATACTAGCAAAGAAACCAGATCATAGACAGTCTCCCTTTAATGGACCACAGAGAGAACAGGGGAAAGATAAATGGGTAGAGGCAGGGAAGGAGAAACCCTGGGAATCTCTAAACCTTAGTCAAAAAGGAATCCCTCTTTCACTGCAGTCCTAGTGTCACCAGGCTGGGGAAGGCTCTGTTCCCTCTTTCTCCAACACCTTCCCATCTACAAACAGTCCTGCTCCACTCTTCCAGGGGATTGCAGCCAGAGCCCTGGAAGACCTGTGCGCTCAGAGCGCGGGCTGCTGCAGTGCATGGGCCATGCCTGGCTGGAGCTGAAACAGTTCACTTTTGTCTGGAGAGCAGTCACCCAACGCTCCCTCCCCGTCCCAGCCCTGCAAGTTTGAGCAAAACTGGAAAAAGTGGGGGGCTGCTAGGGCAGGCCCTGGGGGCTACCTTCACCTAGGCAGAGATGCCTGGCCGGCACATGGCCCCTTCTCAGCCTTGACAGCCCCACACAGACCTTTGAACTTTCTATTTATGTAGCAGTTTAGTGAGTTTAAGTCTCTTCCTGTAAAACTGCCCATTTGCAAGCTTGCCTCTAATTAGGCTACTTGTAAGACATTGCATAAAACCCACAAACAATTGATGCTGTCCTTCACAAGTGAGAAGCCCAGCCACTGTCACAATCACTTAACTACAATTTTCACTAGACTGTTTAACATTTTGATTTTGCTGCCATCGTGGTTTTATTTTAATTTTTTTATCTTAAAAAAATTGTCCAATTCCTTCTTCCTTTCTCTTTTCTTTCCTTCTTTCTTTCTAATGAGAAGATAAGCACCTTCAGGAGGAACTTCTTTGGCCTGTCACAAAGCAGTGCGTAATCAATACTGGGGGTGGGGTGCTCACAAGACAGAGAGGCTGCACACTTTGCAGGCCCTCTGAATTTGCTTTTTTCCCTCTTAAATGGGGATTAATGACACCGCCATTGTGGGCATGAACAAATCAAATCTAGCCACATGATCTCTAGACACCTCAAGAATTAATTTGCTTGGTCACCACAGACAAGTCTATGGAATAATTTAAACGATTAACTATGATTTATCTTTTCCTTTTTTTAAAGGCAAGTGATGTCTTTGGTGCACATGAACAGACATCTGTGCGTTCCTTTTCTTTGACAGAATGGTTCATATTAAATTCAAACTCAGGTGAACATTGTTCATTCATCCAGGAATCTTAAAGAACTTGAGCTTTGGCCCTTTCATCAAGTCCAGAGCATGACCCATTAAGATATTCCTGCAGTTTGTGAAACCAAGTGATATGTTCTGTCAGGCATGTGAGCACTCCCAGATACCACACATACGTGCACACTGCAGCGTCACTCATTTGCATTTGGTCCTAACGAATGTGTGTTTATAAATGGGCATGCACTTTTTGTTTACTATAGTCAAGTGTTTACAAATAACACATATTCCTGTGTATGTTGCCTTTCTTCATTATGCCTAGGAAAAGAAGTCTGGGCTTAAACTGCCCTGATCCATTCATTGTCAGACATCTAGGGCTGCTGTACAGATAGCTCAGAGCTTGCTGTTCCACAAGTGCATGGTAACAATCAGTTCGGTGTGATGAGATCCTTAACTTTGTGGGCACCTTTTCCCTCACTGGTCTTCCTGGGGGAAGGGAGTGGGAGGAGGGCATGTCATCACTTTAAGCAGCTACTGACTGTCAATGAGGGGAAGTAAACATACAATGAACATGTAACTGGCATGCTCTGGATGTCCAAAGGGAGTTTGGAATGGTACAGATTTCCATTCAAGACAACATCAAGAATGAGCTCATTCACTATTATCACATTTATGTTCCTTTTCTCTCTGGGGGTATACAAAACACAGAAATGCAACTGTATTACATATGTTTACAAACACAGATATATAAAGGAAGCTTGCCCTTCACAATCAAGAATAAGAAATTTTCCTGGATATGCAGAGGGAAAAGGCAGGTTTATTTGTGTAGACCCGTTATACTAATTCATCGGTATTTCCCATAATATCCAATGTCCGAGCTTCCATGATTCTTTACTAATGTGACATAGTTAAGGATCTGGGGGGGGAAAGGATTTGCATTTTCCTTAAGATAGGAAAAGATAGACTTCCCAAAAGGGGGAGGGGACATATCTTTCTGAAGAAAAAAAAAGTCAAACATAAAAGGGCCCATCCTCTTTAAATATGCAATTACAGGTACATGAGATTAAACTGGAATTAAAATATATAACAAAAATTTGGTTTTTTTAAAAATCTTACATTTCTTATATGCTTAACATTTTAATTACCCCCATGAAATCATTTAGAACAATGTCTGTTAAATTAATGATGTTACCCAAACCATACATTAGGCAAATTGTATGCGAATAGTAATGCTGTGGTTATCGGTAGTCCACAAAATAAATTGGTGAAGTGAACTGGATGAAGGAGTATCATATTTCATTAAGCAGTAATTTTATTGTTATTTTTATTTTTAAATAAAAAGTATGATTTTTAAAAAATGTAACATAATGTCTTTCGAGCTGATAAAACCCTGCATGGCATCCAAAATACCTTACAGATTAATACTGATACAGTGTACTTTATACTTCAAGGATTTACCCAGAATTGCTGTGAAATATAAAATGTATTTGAGTCCTGATAATCATGGATTTGGAAATAAAGGAGTCGCAATTGGCATAATGAAGCTATTGGCCAAGCGTATGACCCTTTTTTAAAGAAGGAAATTGCCTAAAATATCACCTCAACAAGGGAAATCCCTGTAAAAATGCAGAGCACTCATAGCCAACGGCTGCTAGTAGTTGAACATTGCATAAGATTTCGCACTGTGGGGCGGTACTATAGATTATTCTAACTACATTTTAAAAGGCAATAGCCAAGAGAAGTTGCAGCCGCCGCGCCCTACCCCATCTAATTCTTTGGCTGTTGGGAGGGATTGATGCGTTAAAATTTATTAAAAATAAGCAGAGATAACGCTTATAGTAGAAGGTGAAGTTTTTAAAAGTTAATAACTGTGTATATCAGTATTTATGCAGGCGCGCACATCATGCAGACAGTAGCAACTTTCAGGCTCCCCCATCACCTCTGCACCATCTTTCAAAATCTCTCAGCGACAAGTTTAGCCTATTTTGTGCAGAGCTGACTAAACCTTTGAAGCCAACCTGGGTTTCCAGGATGCAAACCCGAAGCTGCCTCCCAGTGGAGTGGGGGGCGATCGGGGGTCCACCGGTAATTAAATGTGCACTGACGTCGCAGCGGCAGACTTGGGGGGCCAACTTCAAAAAACCGAGGTCTTGAAAGCCAAACGTCCAAGTCAACCCCGACCCCGGCGGGGTCCTCCACGCGGTGGCCCCCGCAGCCACTGCTCCGCGCCAGAGTACCAGGGCACTTGGACTGAGAGGGGAAGGTGGGCGCG
>NW_006209177.1:2234477-2234778 GCF_000334495.1 Tupaia belangeri chinensis | reverse complement strand
GCGAAGACGCTGCCTTGCCCTGGCGGCCAGCCGCGGCCCTAGCGCACCTGGAAAGTTGAGGCATTTGGAGCCAGAGGCATTCGGGGCAAAGGAGGAGGCCACGAGAGCCGCCTGGGAGAAAAGCCCAGCGGAGGTCGCGCGGCTCAGCCCGCGGACGCACGGAATCCGAGGTGGGCCACATGCAACTCTTCGCACTTGGAGCGCAGAGCCACCAGGGAGGGTCCCGCATCCTTCCCTCTCCGCGCGCCGCCCCCTGCCCAGGTCCCCAAACGAGAAGTCCCGGCGGCCGGGCCAGAGGTGG
>NW_006209177.1:2232117-2233709 GCF_000334495.1 Tupaia belangeri chinensis | reverse complement strand
CCCAGCCCTCCGCCTGGGACCCAGGAGCAGTTGCAGGGATGCAGGTGGGGGGCGGGGGCTGGTGGGGCCCGGACGAGGGCTCGGGCAGTGGGGACCCCCTGTTTGAACCTCCACCCACCCTCACGGAAAAAGAGAGCACAAGCTGCCCGGAGGGTGGAGATTGGCCCCTGCTCTCTGGCGTGTAGTCCCTGCCCTGACATGCTCCGCGGGCCCCCAGAGCACCCAGCAAACTTTTCCAGGCTCCAGTAGCCCTCTGGTTTGCAGCGTGGAGCACACGGGGCCAGGATGGGGAAGGCGGTCACCTTCTTGCAGTCCCGGTGGCGACCAGGGTCCGCACCCAGGCGGGCCAGACAAGTCTCAGTGCCCAGCAGTTGAGCGGAGGGGCAGCGGCGAGGCGCTCACCTAGTAGGGTAGCAGGCTGTGGGCCCCAGATACACAGCTGCCAGCGGAGGCACAGTGACCGCCCTGTGTGGTCCTCAGGGCTGGAGGTTAAGGATACCAACCTTTCACGTAAAGGGTTCCACTGTCACTTTCCACGCATAAGCACTATGTGCTTGGGAAAAAGACTTCTGCACTTTCCTCTTCTGGGAAGTGGGGAGATCTCTGGGTGTGTGCCCACCATCCCACACACCTGCTGCCTGGCTCCATTCTGTGAACCTGTTTCTCTCCACCTGAAGGCTCTTAACGGAGCCTCCTCCTCCCTTCATCCTCCACTTCCAGTCCAGGGAGGAGAGGATCCCAGCTAGCTCCTTAGAGAGAAAGATTTCCTGGCCTCAGTGCTGAGAAAGGGGTGTCTGTCTGAAAAGGAGGGACCTGTTTCCAGCATTTCAGGGGCATGAGCACTTCGATTTGCCTTCCTCGTGTCTCTGTGCAGAGGGAATAGTACTGGCACATTACTGAAATCCTGAGGCTACAACTCTCTCAGGAAGAGCAGTAGACTTAGCAGTGACAGAGCAGGGTGCCGGTGGGTCTCTGCGTGACTTGCAGCAAGTCATTTCTTTGGGCCTCACTTTTCCCATCCATAAAAATTCATAAAAGGAAAAGACTTGACACAGTGCTATCTGGCTCATATTTCTGTATTGCTATCTTAGATTCTCAAAATCATCTGAAGAGCTTTCTTCTATGTCCCCCCCCAAGAAAAAAACTGGGGCTCTGGGTACGGTGGATAAACTGCTCAAGATTTGAGAAGCTCACCCTGAGTGTGCTCTCTTTGACATTCTTTGTATGGAAAAACGTGCATGGCTAACTTACAGAAACAAGGCAACTCCAGCCTCCAGATGTCGACTTTGCATGGGGCCAAGCCCTCAACGGATTCCACTTGATTGACAGAAAGTCCAGCAATGGGCAGCCAAGGGGAGACTACATCTCCAATGGCTTGTCAGTTTGGCTACTTGTAAACTCCCGTCAAAGACAGGATGGTGAAGAGCTATTGGCAAAAAATGGTGCGGGCATTTTCCTTTCCAATAATCTCTGTGCCTGCTTACCCATGGAGTTCCAGTTTTCAGCTCCCAACTGTGAGCCCTTAAGGCGACAGAGACTGCCTCACTCAGATCTGTGACCCCCCCCCCCACCCTTTGTGTCTCCCCTCCATA
>NW_006209177.1:2217864-2231618 GCF_000334495.1 Tupaia belangeri chinensis | reverse complement strand
GACGCATGAAGTCGCCAGAGACTGCCCCACTCAGATCTGTGCCCCCCCCCCCCAACCTTTATGTCCTCCCTCAATAAATGATCCTCGAATTGGATTTGATTGCTAATAGTGATTGTCACCAGGGTTAGTGCTTGATCTACTTGAAAATCCTGGGAGGAAAACCAGAACATCTACAATTAACGTTTAAATGGTGATTATGGTTACTTTATTTCTGGTTTACTTTTCTCACGAGATTATATTGATTGGGGAAAGATAGAAAAATAACATGCTAGGGAAATAAATTTTCAACAGAAATATAGCTGCTCCTTTAAGGATTCCAGACCCCCCTCACCCCACCGGTGCACTTTCCTCCCAATCAGCAGGAGGACCTAACAGAAGCAGAAGGAGCCAGCAAGAGGCAGCACTCCGAACAGAAGCGCCTGCGGGAAGGAGAGAAGAGACGAGTGGTGCCTGCAGCTGCTTCAAAGAGGGGCAGGGGCTTTCCCTTCCTGAGATCAAAACGCAGCACAGAGGCTGGGCTTCAGGAAAGGAGCTCCCACCTCCTGGCCACCCTCCTGGAACAAGGGATGCGGCTAAAAGAGGCAATATTCAAGGGGCCAGCAGTCTGGAGGTCAGCCTAGGCCCAGCACATGCTCCCTGGCCCAGCTCAGCCATGGGGCAGGGCAGAAGCTCTGTCTTCTCCCATCCACTCTCTTCCTTCTCCTGCTCATCCCTGGCTGTGATGGTACCAGGAGCCTTTGTACTGGGCTCCCCAGTGAACCCTCAGATCTGTGGGTAGGCATGCTATATCCAAGTCACACTCCCTTCACCAAGAGCTGGCAGGAGGGAAGGGCAACCAGGTTGCAGGGAGGGCAGTGGCAGTGAAAAGGCTGTCTAGAGTCAAGGCCCACTGCTGCTAGCCGCTTCATCTCAGGAGGGGTGGGAGGTCCAGTTGCTTCCTTCCTGTTCTGCTCCCTGGGACATCTTAGCTAAGCAGAAGACCCCTTCCTCTGGGCCAGCCTGTTCTCCTGACCCAGACTGGTTAAACTCCTTTCTGACCTAGCAGAGCTAGCCTCACAACTCTTAGGTCAGCATGGTACTCCGCCCCAGATGCAGCCTTCTCTCCTGACCGTCCTCTTTGTAGGCTTCTCCCATTCTGACCACCTCCTGCCCTGCGCCTCACAGATCTCCCAGATTCACAAATCCCCAACAAAAATGAAGCTGCTAGAAGGATCACTGGGCCAAGAGAAAGCTCTCTTCTCAGACATGATGAAGTCAAAATTGAGACCCCCAAGACCTAACCCACTGAAGTTAAAGCCAAACTCATTTTGATGAGGCTAGGTTTTATAGAAATGCTAATTCTCAAATTTTCTAAAGTGAGATTTTTTATTTGAATTACTTTTAAAGGAGTTTAATTTGTAGTCTCCAGGTACTAATCTTTATTTCAAAGAACTTGAAATCCTCCACTCATACAGTTGTATTACAGGCTCTGTCACACAGGTTCTAGTAGATGATGTCTAAAAATTAAGATTAATTAAAGAAAGTTTCACAGTGCACATCAGTTCCAGGAAATGAACAAATTGACAGCGTGCGATACATGTGTCATCCTGTCACACCTCCGATTCCACTTAAACTATTAAGCATTTGTTTCTGACCTGGTATGCAGTCAGGCTGACTTACTTTCTGGGAGGAAATTGCGATTGAGGTTACAGTCCATCTGAGGAAGCCTGTTGGAGAATTCCCTGGGCTTCACTGGGAGCAACAGCTTCCCTTACTGTGGCTCCGCTCATGTCAGGGCAGCCTGGGCATGCCACAAGTTTCGAATGGAGCAACATGACCCTGAACTTGGGGTCATTTCTACATATGGGCCACAGTATCCACCATGGTGCTTGTCAAAGGAGCACTTTCTGTCTTTTCTGCTCTCAGAATATATGTACTTCTTGCCCCAGGTCAGCCCTCCCCATAAATGTAAGCCTCATGGCGACAGGGTCTGAGTTTGTGTCATCAAAGCCCAGCATGTCAAATACACAGTGGGTTCCTCTCCCACCAAGTTGATCTGACCAGTCTATGTAGGTGGTAGTGCTGGGGATTGATTTCAAATTGGGTCAGGACAATTCTCTGAATTTAAGATGCACTTCGTGAATATGCATAGGTAATTTTTTCACAACTGCTGATTCTACCACTTTGCACTTTGCATCTCAATCATATATTAATTAGAAGTCCCTACACTTGGGTTTTCTGGTTATCATAGACAATGATCCCATTTCATAGATCTTCCAAAGTTCCCGGCTCTGGGTGTTGATATTAAACATCACATAATCTAATGCCAATCTTCTTAATTAAGCTTACCATACTTGCAAAGTGATGCTAGTCTGATTTTATATGGTACCTTGCTGTAATTGCTGTACCTATTTAGTAAACACCACAGATACCATTGGCTGAGCCTTTACTGCATACAAGGCACAAGGCTAAGCATCATGCATACATCATTTCATGTGCTTCTCACCGTGATTCTGAGGTTAATGTTCACACTATAACTATTTTGCAGAAGGTAATCAAGGATCACAGAGGCTGATTGCCAAAACCAGGCTTTGTCCCCAAGATTGTTTGCTACCAAAGTCCATGTACTAATGTCTGTTGACACCCTCTCCCTATTCTGCATTTGCAAAGGATTTCGTTTCACTGTACCCCTGGATGGTAAATAAGGCATGGGCCATTATCTCAAGGAAACTGAAGTCACCAAAGTCACCTAGTGGCACGTCTGAGCAGCTAAAGCTAAAGCATGATCATCTAGGTACCAAGTCCACTGCTTCTTCTATTCGCCACATTACTGTTTATAGTCCCAGGGCCACCCTGATGAACTGTAATGCTCTGAAAGCTTGGGAATGCAGCAGCATCAGTTAACTGTTGGATTTTTTAATTTTTCTCATGGAATAATTTCTCCAAATTGGAGAAAAGCAATTCGCTGCTATTGTATTAAAGAAAGTCAGTCTGGGGGCCAGCTGGTGGTATGGTGTTTCAGGCACAGGACTCCCATGCAACCCTTCACAATTAGGGTTCTGAATCTGTGGCTTGAAAATCATACCAGGCACACGTGTGCCCAGAATCCTGAAAGAAGAATGGAGGAGAAGGGATTGTGGCTTGGCCAGACCCACTGGAGGAGGGGGTGATTTCTCACTTTCCCTCTCTCTAGAGAGTGTATGTGCCCTGTAACAAAAGAATAGAAAAACTAAGCAGAAAATCCACCTGATAGCTAACAGGAAGCAAGAATATGGCAGAGCAACTCTTGTTTCATCATTTAGGGTAACTCAGATGGATCTTTTTCCTGGACATTTGACATGAAAGTCTAAGACATCTTTTTGACAAGTAGGGAGCACATGATGGTGGGCCGCATGTCATCCATGGGGAATCGGCTTCTGCATAAGACTGTGCAGCTACGCAACTGAAAATCCCTGGCTTTTTTTCTCTCTCTCTCTCCTAACTTCTTGAGGGTTCAGTTTCCTTATCTAGAGATGAAGGGGTTTGGAAATGCCCTAACTCTGACATTTCCTTTAAAGAGCCACCAGCCCATGGCCAAATGCTGATTGGTCATTCATAATATAATGAGGACAGCAAAGTGTTTCCTGGATCAATCATTTCCATTCCGGCTCTGGTGATTCACAGTTCTACTCCTGGAGCTTCGTCCCATCCCTGGGCTACTCTCATCAAACCATTCACCAGCATGGCGGCCAACAGTCTCTTCCTGGAGCCTACTTTGCAGGAATGAAGGGCTGGACTCCACAAGGAAGTCAAGCATTTTTGCAGTGAACAGAGAGGAAACCTGATGTATATGGAAGTGCTTTGTAAATGGTAGAAAGCTCCAGATAGTGTGCTCTCTTCATCCCCAGAGCTGGTGTCTCAGAGGATTTTCCATCAGGTAAGTCAGCAGTCCCTGTGTTCGTTGAGTTTTTCTAGGTTGGTTGCTTTGTTTGTAAAAGGGCATGCAAGGCCTAGGTTCCAGTGCCTTATTAATAAGTTACAAGTTTGGATACTTTTAAAGTAATTTTAAGAGGTATATACTTTTCACTTAGTGATCATGTTTTTTGAGGGGGTTCAGATCATTGATTTTTCACACAAACATTTAAAGGTTTGTTATATTTGTTTGGTTTTGAGGGCTTATGTGCTGGCCAGAAAGAGTGAGAGGAGAAAGTAATCCCCCCACCGCCCCACCCCACGGGGCATGGTCACCTCTCAACCCCTTGTCTTCCATCTCTCCCTCTTTTTGGGATTCTGGACACCCACACACATGCACCCAGTACATTTCTCAAGCCAGGTCCAGGACTCAAATTGTGTGATTGGGCATGTGGGATCCAGCTGCTTTAACCACCAGGCCACAAGCTGGGTTAACATTTGAAGGGTTTTAAATCAGTGTCTTTGTCTACAGTATTCTGGTTCCTAACATCACAGGAAAGCTTTATTTTTTTTAGAAGTTGTTAATAATGAAATCCTTGGCAGTATCACTAGTAATAATGAAATGACTGTCTAAAGTAAAATTTTAGCTGCTTCTACCTTTCTGTTTTCAGGAAATTGAATGCACAAGGCCCTTCAAGCTCAGTATTATTCTTGAAAGCTTTGTTGCTGGGGCTCAAAGGTGGTCATCAGAGATCCAGCTAGGCTATGTTATCCCATGGACAAAGGGAAAGCAGAGGCCTCAGTGCTTAAGGAACTTTTGCCTAATCTCCTGAGCTTCTGGGAATTGCTTCTCAGAGGCCGTGCTGCACGGTTCCTCTCCTTCCTTTCACAGCAATTGAACCAGGCCAAGCTGATCAGGATGATTTGAGTTGGCCTGCATAGTTGTGTGTCTGAAAAGGTTTTCCACTACTTCTCCAACAACTCCTCTTAGGCTCTTTCTTCCCTAAACGTCAATGAATTTGATGCCTCTGGATCCACTGCTGAAGGTAATGGGATGTACTGTGAATAGGCAAGCAGATGTCTGTCCATTTCCACCTGATGGTTGCTATGAGGGATCTAATTTGAAGGTATACTCCAGTTCAAAATTTCTTCACCATCTTTGGAGAGACTACATCCTAGTTACTTTATTCCTTCAATTTAAATTTACCTGAAGGATGGTGACCCCCAAGTATTTCCTGTGAGGACTTACTTTTAGATATCATAAAATCATAGAATATCAGGGGCCAGCAAGTGGTGTGGTGGTTAAATCTCACATGGCCAACTATGTAGTTCTTGTTCCAGACCCAGGAAATCACACCTGGCATGCCCAAAATCCCAAGAGGAGAATGGAGGAGAAGGTATTGCAGCATGGCCACCCCCTCTAGGAGTGAGTTCTCACTTTTCCTCTTTCTCTGGTCTCTCTCTGGTGAGCACACATACCCCTATGGCAAAAATAAAATAAATTTTAAAATAAGACTAATAGAATATCAGAATTCCTGTGAACCTTATTAATTATCTGTTACCTGGTAGAGACCCCAATTACTCACCTAGATCACACAGCTCGTTATATTAGTGTCAGAACCATAACCAGACCTCCTAATTCTCACTTCAATGCCCAAATCATGCAGTCCTGAAATCTTAAGCATTAGATCTTGTACTATTTTATGTCATCAAATTTTTGCTGTTCTGCTTAACATGAAATCTTCTGATAGAAAATCATACCAGGCACACGTGTGCCCAGAATCCTGAAAGAAGAATGGAGGAGAAGGGATTGTGGCTTGGCCAGACCCACTGGAGGAGGGGGTGATTTCTCACTTTCCCTCTCTCTAGAGAGTGTATGTGCCCTGTAACAAAAGAATAGAAAAACTAAGCAGAAAATCCACCTGATAGCTAACAGGAAGCAAGAATATGGCAGAGCAACTCTTGTTTCATCATTTAGGGTAACTCAGATGGATCTTTTTCCTGGACATTTGACATGAAAGTCTAAGACATCTTTTTGACAAGTAGGGAGCACATGATGGTGGGCCGCATGTCATCCATGGGGAATCGGCTTCTGCATAAGACTGTGCAGCTACGCAACTGAAAATCCCTGGCTTTTTTTCTCTCTCTCTCTCCTAACTTCTTGAGGGTTCAGTTTCCTTATCTAGAGATGAAGGGGTTTGGAAATGCCCTAACTCTGACATTTCCTTTAAAGAGCCACCAGCCCATGGCCAAATGCTGATTGGTCATTCATAATATAATGAGGACAGCAAAGTGAAGAGTAACCTTATTCCTGCTCTGGTGATTCACAGTTCTACTCCTGGAGCTTCGTCCCATCCCTGGGCTACTCTCATCAAACCATTCACCAGCATGGCGGCCAACAGTCTCTTCCTGGAGCCTACTTTGCAGGAATGAAGGGCTGGACTCCACAAGGAAGTCAAGCATTTTTGCAGTGAACAGAGAGGAAACCTGATGTATATGGAAGTGCTTTGTAAATGGTAGAAAGCTCCAGATAGTGTGCTCTCTTCATCCCCAGAGCTGGTGTCTCAGAGGATTTTCCATCAGGTAAGTCAGCAGTCCCTGTGTTCGTTGAGTTTTTCTAGGTTGGTTGCTTTGTTTGTAAAAGGGCATGCAAGGCCTAGGTTCCAGTGCCTTATTAATAAGTTACAAGTTTGGATACTTTTAAAGTAATTTTAAGAGGTATATACTTTTCACTTAGTGATCATGTTTTTTGAGGGGGTTCAGATCATTGATTTTTCACACAAATATTTAAAGGTTTGTTATATTTGTTTGGTTTTGAGGGCTTATGTGCTGGCCAGAAAGAGTGAGAGGAGAAAGTAATCCCCTCCCCGCCCCACCCCACGGGGCATGGTCACCTCTCAACCCCTTGTCTTCCATCTCTCCCTCTTTTTGGGATTCTGGACACCCACACACATGCACCCAGTACATTTCTCAAGCCAGGTCCAGGACTCAAATTGTGTGATTGGGCATGTGGGATCCAGCTGCTTTAACCACCAGGCCACAAGCTGGGTTAACATTTGAAGGGTTTTAAATCAGTGTCTTTGTCTACAGTATTCTGGTTCCTAACATCACAGGAAAGCTTTATTTTTTTTAGAAGTTGTTAATAATGAAATCCTTGGCAGTATCACTAGTAATAATGAAATGACTGTCTAAAGTAAAATTTTAGCTGCTTCTACCTTTCTGTTTTCAGGAAATTGAATGCACAAGGCCCTTCAAGCTCAGTATTATTCTTGAAAGCTTTGTTGCTGGGGCTCAAAGGTGGTCATCAGAGATCCAGCTAGGCTATGTTATCCCATGGACAAAGGGAAAGCAGAGGCCTCAGTGCTTAAGGAACTTTTGCCTAATCTCCTGAGCTTCTGGGAATTGCTTCTCAGAGGCCGTGCTGCACGGTTCCTCTCCTTCCTTTCACAGCAATTGAACCAGGCCAAGCTGATCAGGATGATTTGAGTTGGCCTGCATAGTTGTGTGTCTGAAAAGGTTTTCCACTACTTCTCCAACAACTCCTCTTAGGCTCTTTCTTCCCTAAACGTCAATGAATTTGATGCCTCTGGATCCACTGCTGAAGGTAATGGGATGTACTGTGAATAGGCAAGCAGATGTCTGTCCATTTCCACCTGATGGTTGCTATGAGGGATCTAATTTGAAGGTATACTCCAGTTCAAAATTTCTTCACCATCTTTGGAGAGACTACATCCTAGTTACTTTATTCCTTCAATTTAAATTTACCTGAAGGATGGTGACCCCCAAGTATTTCCTGTGAGGACTTACTTTTAGATATCATAAAATCATAGAATATCAGGGGCCAGCAAGTGGTGTGGTGGTTAAATCTCACATGGCCAACTATGTAGTTCTTGTTCCAGACCCAGGAAATCACACCTGGCATGCCCAAAATCCCAAGAGGAGAATGGAGGAGAAGGTATTGCAGCATGGCCACCCCCTCTAGGAGTGAGTTCTCACTTTTCCTCTTTCTCTGGTCTCTCTCTGGTGAGCACACATACCCCTATGGCAAAAATAAAATAAATTTTAAAATAAGACTAATAGAATATCAGAATTCCTGTGAACCTTATTAATTATCTGTTACCTGGTAGAGACCCCAATTACTCACCTAGATCACACAGCTCGTTATATTAGTGTCAGAACCATAACCAGACCTCCTAATTCTCACTTCAATGCCCAAATCATGCAGTCCTGAAATCTTAAGCATTAGATCTTGTACTATTTTATGTCATCAAATTTTTGCTGTTCTGCTTAACATGAAATCTTCTGATACTAGTCGATAGTGTGATGGTTACACTGCTGGACCTGAACATGGTCAACTGCAGTTTGAGTCCTGGACCTGGTGGCTTAAAATTCACTGGGCATGTGTGCATGCATGCTTCAAATCCCAAAATGATATTGGGGGAGAAGGGATTGCAGTGTGACCATCCCTCCTGGGGGTTGATTTCTCGCTTTCTGTCTCTCTGTTTCTCCAGCTAGTGTATGCGCTCTATAGCAAAAATCTCTCTAAAACAAATAAATAAATAACATTAAATGTTCTTTAAATTCCCAATTACCCACTAACCAATTGTGACAAAATATTCTCTGAAATAAAAAGGAAAGAAAGTCAATGGAGAAAAAAATCTTTGTTGTTATTTGGACAATTAATTAAGGAAAGTCTTATCTGTTGGAGAAAATGCAAATTTTCATCCAAGAGTCTGTAAGACAATTCTTGACCTTTTTTTTTTCCTTTGAGCACTGATAGTCTCTGTAATCAATAGTCATCAACAAATGTTCATTAAGCTCCAAAAACATTCCAAGTTAAGTAGACACTTTGCCCTACATCACTACTTGAAAAGAGAAAGTGGTAAGCTCTACTTAGAAAACGCATGCAATTCACCTTACTTAAAGTAGATCATCCTGGAACAAATTATAGCAGTTCTATTGAGTGTAAGGTGCCAACGTAATTATCAATTAAAGAACAAACCAAAAACAAAGTCATAGGTCCTGCAGAGGGCAATTTTCTGGCAGTGCTCTCATTTTCTATTAACCTCATTAATAATTATGTTTCCCCCCACATAGCATCATTTACATGGCCTATGGAAAGTCCTACATGCTGACTTCTTTCTGGCTCCCCAAATCCGTCCCTCAATTGCTATCAGATACAATCTTTCCTTCCCCATTCTGATCTATTGGATTGTGTTTGCACAATGTTCTGCCTAAGCAATAACAGCCATATTCTATCTCTGAAGTAAACAAACATTTGCTTACTTTGCTCATCCACTTCAAATGTATCAGAAGCAAATGAAGAAAATCTTTTCATCTCTTATTTTAGAGCTAATGAAGACCAGAAATGTTACTTGGTATCTTCCTCCCACCCCAGTTTTTGTCAGAGTACCTACTTTCAACCAAAGTTCCATTTTAAATGGACATTTATTTTTTGCAGTTTGTTAGCCTCTACTAATAGACCTCCTAGTAACCAGTTAAAAATCTCTTCCCAGGTACTCACCAAAGTGTAGTTTCCAGTTAAACTGGTAAAAAGATGATAGAGTCTTTCTGTAAGAATTTTGTCCCTATTTAACCTTTTTTTTTTTTTTAAGTTTGAACAGGGATCAGGATCATTTATAGGAATAGGAAGTTCCAATCTCCTTCAGATTGTAAGAAAACTCATAAAATAAGAAACAAATGTCTTAAAGTTATAGTCTATTAGTCAAGGACCTGGTGTTCCTTCTCAACCACCAGCAGAACTTCAATCAGTAAGCAATTAATGTGGTTAGGAGTACAAAGGCTTTTGTGATATATAAACAGGAACAATCTATATGACCAGATAATATATAAAGCTTTTAAAAAGTGTTTTTAGTGTTTCCAGTTTCCAAACAACATGCTTACTGGCAAAAAAAAAAAAATATGTAACATTTCTTGGCATTTTAAACAATATAAGTAATCCTATATAAATATTGTTACACTAAAATGTCAATATCAATATCCAATGTATTGTTTTTCATATAACATTTTAAAATTGATGAAAATCTCATAATTTTTAAATTTTTTTTTAACTCAAAAGAACATAATAATTGATCCAAACCCATGGTCTAGTGGTTAAGAGAGCCATATCCTATATGGTCAACCACATGGTTCAAATTCCAACTCCAGTAGTTTGGAAAGCATGACAGATATATGTACAATTTTTTCACAACAAAAGATCATTGGGCAAAATTTTCCCCTCCAAATCCCTACAGGATAAAGATAGAGGAAATGGAATTTTAGCATGACTGCACCCCATTGAAGGGTATGTTCTCTCTCCCTCTCTCTCATCTTCCTGGTGAGTGCACATGCCCTCTGGCAAATTAAAAATAAAACATGAAAAATAACATATTCTTATTATGGAATGTTAGCACTCAAAGGAATCCTGAGGATGATGGTTCAGGTAACAGCATTTTATAGCTGAGGAAAGCTTTCAAAATGAAAGAATGGGCAAAACAAAAGATTAAAAAAATTATAAGAAACAGAGTTAAAATTCTAAACCACATCACTGGCTCCAACCTTAGTCCTTGCTCCTCACCAGCACACTGCTTCTCTGGAAAGCACTCCAATGGTTGTCATTGTCTAGAAGAGTAACACAACTTCCAAAACCCATGAAAACTAAGCGAGTCCTCCAAATAAAATATCCCAAAATAGGAAGGGGGCAAGTCAATAACCACATAAATAAATGTTATTTAGTCATTGTAGTTATGTTTACAAAAGATTTGGAAAAGAAACTCAATTTTTTTTATGAAGGGGAAATGTATGTTATTGAATATGTCAATGGTATGAGCCTGAACTAGGCAAAACAGATGCATAAGAAGACCAGAAGGAAGCAAACATACCAAAAAGTAAATATAGTATCTGATGGGAGATGAGGGAGTGAAATACAGGTGACTTCTTAATTTTTCTGTGTTTTCTAAAAATTTTTATAATGCCCTTATATTACCTTACTTGCGTACTCAAGTCAGCAGAGCCTATGAAAGCGCAAGAATCCCAGAGAAGGCTCGAGGCCGTGCATTACCCTAGGATTTCACTATATTTTCTAGGAGGATAGAATCAGTTTCTTTATTATCATTTCTGTTTTTCCTATCGAGATGGTAGCTTTGGAAGGGCAGGGATTTTGTCTTTTTACTGTTTAGTTTTTACTTAAAGATGATTTCAGGCATGCAGGACAATTGTCGAAATAGCACAGAGAACACCTAGAACAATATTTGACTAAATACCTTGATACCCCATGACCCAGTCAAGTTCACATGTAAAATTAATCTTGACAGGTGAGGAAACTGAAGTTTCTGAGACCTTAACTCACCAAGCATCACATTGCTGATACATGCAAACAAAATGCACAGACAAAACTGAGGTCTGAGGACCAGCAGTTAGCTTAATGGCTAGGTCGCTGGACTCTCACATAGTCAACTGTGGTTCGAGTCCCGGACCCGGTGGCTTAAACTCATGCCAGGCACGTGTGCATGCATGCCCAAGATCCCGAGAGGAGAATGGAGGAGAAGGGATTGCGGCGTGGCCATCCCCCCTGGGAGGGGGGGATTTCTCACTTTCTATCTCTCTGTCTCTCTGGTGAGTGCACGTGCCCAATAAGAAAAAAAACTCTCAAAAAAAATTGAGGTCTGTTCATCTCCACTATTTTACTCCTTCCCATAACCTCCTCCATTTATTATAGAAAGTGAAGAAACTCAAAGAAAGTGAAAGGCCTGCTGGAATCATCAAATATGCAGGGTTTGCAAAGGATTCCAAGTCTACTGACAAGTCTTTTTTCACTATCTTGCTTTTGGATAGTTCTGTGTAATCTGTTCTAATCTCTAGTTCGAGTCTCTCCAAGTGTGTTTTCCAACAGAGAACCAAAAGTTAGTACTTGATGAACCATCAGAAAGAGAAAGATTTTGAAAAACTAAATGAGTTCACCTTCCATTGATAACCAAAAATGACTTGGACTTTGTAGTGCTTCAGTGGACCTAAGAAGAAGTCCTGTGATTAAGTTTTCTGGAATCACTATTAACTTCTCTTCCCTCAAGTTCAATATTTTCATCAATGGATTTTATAAAGACCTAGAGAGCATGCTTATAAATTTGAGAAGGTTTGACGTTGTCAAGTTTTTGATGGCAGAGAATCAAGCTGGTTCAGAGAACTCCCCAATGCTCTCACTGGCACTCTGAAGAAAGTGAATACTACTCCACACATTTCTTATTATTTCACTAATTTAATGAACTATTCTAAGAGCGTTTACACAACTATTTAGAAAGACCTGAACACATTCAAATAAATGAGATTATTTTTTTAGACTTGAAAAGTTCCCTAGCAAAATACAAGGGGGCTTCAAAAAAGGTTGTGGAAAATAGAATTAAAATACACATTTTTTTTTGGAGAGGTTTTTGCTACAGGGCGCGTGTGCTCGCCAGACAGACAGAGAGAGACAGAGAGACAGAAAGGGAGAAATCACCCCCCAGGGGGCATGGCCACGCCGCAATCCCTTCTCCTCCATTCTCCTCCCTGGATCTTGGGCACGCATGCACTCGTACCTGGCGTGAGTTTTAAGCCACCGGGTCTGGGACGCGAACCGCCGTCAACTACGTGGGAGTCCAGCGACATAGCCATTACGCTAACTGCTGGACCCAAATACACATTTATTTTGGTGCAAACAGTGGAAATCCATGCATAATTTTTAATAATGTGCATTTTTAACAAACTTTTTGAAGATCTCTAGAAAAAAACTTAGAAAATACATATAAACATAACAAAGAAAATAAATTTTACCAAAAATGCTATCATCTTACAACTACTAGTTCCATCTTGTTCTTCCAACTTAATAGCTATGTGACCTTGGGCAAGTCATTCCATCTGTTTGAGCCTTCTTTTATCCACCTACTAAATATTAACTTCAGGCTCTTGTAGTGTTGAAATGGAAAAATGACTATTAAGTTTCATACAGATTCTAGCTCATAGTAAGTGATGGATCTGAACTCCCTCCTCTGACTACTCCTTTCTTGCTCTTACCATTCTGTTTCAGCAGAGAGTATTTTTTTATTTTCCAACTGTTTCTGACAAAGGTTTTTAATTTTTAAAATAATTATTAATTTAATTCAATTCAATTTATTCATCCATTTATTGTAATTTTACCAAAGAGAGTGTGTGTGTGTGTGTGTGTGTGAGAGAGAGGGAAAGTGGAAAGCAAATCACAAAAATGCTATAGCATTTTATGGCTTTTGACTAAAGCATTGCTGATTTTCTTCTAGGCTTTGTTGTACAGTTTTAAGGATTTTTGTCCTGTCTTGAGCTGCCGGTAGGTTCATGTACCTACTTTTTGAACAGAATCCTAACCAGTTCCCTGGCTTTAAGTTTTAATCAAAGTTCTTTAGCATTTCTTTGATTTATTAAAGTTAAAACTGCTTTTCTTGAAATTACCAGCTGAATTTGCTATTGAAAGTAGTTAGGTTATTTAAGAAATTGTGTGATGAATAAAATGTGGGGGTAAAAGGAATGGAAGACAACTGTGGACACCAGAGATAGTGTGAGAAGAGGGTGGGAAAGGGCAGAGGGTCAGAAATAACGGTAAAAAAATAGTGTGTGTATGTATATATATACATATATATATATGAAACTAGAAATGGAAGATTATTGATGCTAACATTGCATGATTAAGCCACCATGCAGATGTTTAGAGAATGAATGTAAATTAATTAAAAAATGTTTCAGGAAAAAGAAAAACACTAAAACTGTTTTCCTTGAAATAAAAAAAGTGTATTAAAAAACACCTATTTGATGACTGCAGTAAGCTATATAGCCCCAGCTAGGTGCTACTTTATAGTATGTTCATTCTACTCACTGAGGTT
>NW_006209177.1:2187210-2217733 GCF_000334495.1 Tupaia belangeri chinensis | reverse complement strand
CCATGGATACCAGAGACAGTGTGGGAGGAGGGTGGGAGATGGCAGAGGGTGAGAGATAGGGAATCAAGGATGGGAAAAAAGTAAAATACACAGGAAACAAGAAAGGGAAAATTATTTGCTGATGATAACACGTATGTTGATGTGCTTGATTGAGACAATATACAGTGTATTCTGGATGGAAAATCTCATTTTGTATGCTTTAATGATGTACAGTGAATGAATGCAAGTAAATAAATTTAAATTTAAAAAAGAAAGCAAATCACTAGGTCCAGGACTTGAACTGTGGTTGGCCATGTGGGAGTATCCAGTGCCTTAACCACCATGCCACCTGCTGATTTCTTATTTATTTATTTTTAAACAGATTTTATTTTGTAGAACACTTATAGTTTCACAGAAAAATTGAGTGGAGTGTGGAGAGATTTCTCCCATAGTCCCTTCCCACACATGCACCACCTCCCCAGTTATCAACATCCCTTACCAAAGGGTACAATCAATGAGTCTACATTGACACATAATTTATTACCCAGAGTTCATAGTTTACATTAGAGTTCATTCTTGGTGTTGTGCATTCTATGGGTTTGAACAAACATGTAGTGAAACATATCCACTATTACAATAATCCTACAAAGCAGTTTCCCTGCCCTAAAAATCCTCTGTGCTCTGCCTATTTATCTTTCCTTTCTCCCTCAACTCCTGGAAAGTACTGATGATTTTTACTATCACGACAGGTTTGCCTTTTTCAGAATGTCATATAGTTGGAATCAACCATATAGTATGTATCCTTTTCAGATTGGCTTCTTTAACTTAGTAATAGGCATCTCACGTTTCTCCATATCTTTTTCACGGCCTGACAGTTCATTTGTTTTTAGGATTGAATAGCAGTTTATTGTCTGGGTGTACCACAGTTTATTTATCCATGCACCTACAAAATAATGTCTTGGTTGGGTCTTAAGTTTTGGCGATTATAAATAAAGCTGTTGTAATAAACATCCTAGTGCATGATTTTGTGTGGACATATATTTTCAACTCCTTGAGTAAATATCAAGGAGAAGAATAGCTGAATCTTATCCTAAGATTATGACTAGTTATTTAAGAATGCACCATAATGTTTTCTAAAGTGGTTATACCATTATTCATTCCCACCAGCAATGAAAATGAGTTCCTGTTGCCACATCTTCACTAGCACTTGGTGTTGTCAGTGTTCTGAATTTGTCCATTCTGACAGGTGTGTAGTGGTATCTCATTGTTGTTTTAATTTCCATTTCTCTGATGACATATGATATGGAACGTCTTGTCATATGTTTATTTGCCATTTGTGTGTCTTCTTTTATGAGATGTCAAGGTCTTTGGTCAACATTTTATCTAGACTGTTTTTGTATTGTTGAATTTTAAGAGTTCTTTGTATGGTTTGGATAATGGCCTTGTGTCAGAAGTCTTTTACAATTATTTTCTCCCAGTCTGTGGTTTGTGTTTTTATTCTCTTGACAGTGTCTTTCACAGAACAGAAATTTTCAGTTTAATTGACATCCAATTTATCAATTTTTTTTCTTTCATGGGCTGTGCTTTTAGTGTTGATCTATGGAAATTGGTCTGCTTAAATTCTCTGAATCAAAGGAGCTTATTTGTAGTTACTGAATTTTCTTAAGAAATTATTAATTTCATGTGGATTTTCAAATGCATTTAAGTAGAGTTGTGAAAAGTAGTTTCTTAGGTTTTGTTTATATTTCTTTCATCATGTTAGTCCTTGTTTTGTGTAATTTTACTTTCTCCTCTTTTTCTTTATTGAGTTACTAATTTCACTGTCTTGGCAATTATTAAGAAAAAACTGCCAATCATTTTTTGATTAATTTTTAATAAGGATTATTTATTTAATTTTTTATTATTTTGTAAATTTGACCAGAGAGAGACAAAGAGAGAGAAAGGGAAAGCGAGAAAGCAAGCCACCAGGTTCAGGACTTGAACTGCAGTTGGCCAGGTGGGAGTCCAACACCCCAACCACTGTGCCACTTGCCAACCCTTTTATATATTAATTTGACATACTTTTTTTCTATTCTCTTGTTTATTTCTGCTTTTAACATTATTTTCTTCCTTATTCATTTTTTGTTTTACTTCAGTTGTTTTCTTGTCATTTGTTTGATCTGAACATTTCATTTAGTCTTTCACTTTTATTGATAAAAGTGTATAAAATACTACAGGGAATTGTTCTCTGGACACTTTTTTGAATAAATTTTATAGATTGTGATAGGTAGTGTTTCAGTGTCACTATATTGTTTTATTTTTAATTCTGTAATGTCAATTTACATTTTCTCTGAAACGCAAGAGTTCTTTAAATTTTATTATTATTTTATTATTTTTTTTATTATTATATTTTTCTATAGGGCATATACACTCACTGGGGAGAAAGAGAGAGAGAGACAGAGATCAACCTCTAGGGTAGATGGCCATGTGCAATTAATTCCTTCCCCTCCATACTGCTCTCAGGATTTTGGGCATGTGCACACACATGCCCAGTGTGCTTTTCAAACTACCAGATCCAGGACTCAAACCAGCAGGTGGCATGGTGGTTAAGGGTGCTGGACCCACGAGTTTTTAAATATTTTTTCCTAATTTTAGATCATAGGCTCTCTTCTAGATTTCGTCTTGCAATGTCTACTTTTATTACATTGTGATTAGTGTATTGCTTGTAATATTTTTACTTTATGAAAGTTTCTTTTTTTATGTTCCAGTATTGATAATATTATACCTGTGCTCAGATTGATTGAAAATAATGTGTATTTGACATTATAAGAAATTCAACATATATTAATAAAATACAACTCACTGATTAAATTGTCTGGATCTTCTCTCTCCTTGATTATTTTCTGTCCACATGACCTGTTTTGTGCCGAGAGTGGCATATTAACCTATCCCATTATTAGTGTCATCTCCTGTAGTTTTTGCTTCATGAAGGCAGTTGCTGTATCATTTGGTACATAAATATTCATAAGTAATATATCTTCATCATAAATTATGGCTCTTAGCACTAGTATCTATACTTATGTCTACAGGAAACCCACTTTAAATACAAATAAATGTATAGGTTAACAGTAAAAGATGGACAAAGATATACCGTACCAACACCAACTAACAGGAAATTATATTAATTTCAGACAAAGTAGATTTCAGAATACCATCAGAGAGAAAAATGGACATTACATAATGATAAAAGGTCAATTCTTCAAGAAGATATAACTATCTTAAATGTGTATGTGCCAGTAACAGAATTTCAATATACATGAGGTAAAAATGTTAAATAATGTGAAAGGAGGGAGAGAGACAAATCCACATTTATAGTTAAGAAACATTAATATTCCTCTCTCAGGAACTGATAAAAACAAATAGAAAGAAAATTAGAAAGTATATTGATGACCTGAACAGCACTATCAACCAACTTCACTTAATTAATATTAACAGAACGTTCTACTTAGCAGTAACAGAATAAACATTGTTTCTAGGTGTACTTGGACTATGTATCATGATGGTCAATATTCTGAGCCATAAAACAAAAACTTAACAAATTAAAAAATAATTATAAATGTTTAATTTTGGACTATAACAGTATTAATACAGAAATAAATAACAAAAAGATATTTGGAAAATATTCATATTTTAGAAAATAGACAGCACATTTTAAATAACTCCCAAGTGTTACTGGAAGTGATAAGTGAATAGAGGAGTAAAGTAGCAGGATAAAATATCAACACACAAAATCTATAGTATTTTTGTACACCCATACTGAAAAACCTGAGATAGAATTGAAAAAAAAGCAATCCAATTCACAATAGCCACACACACAGACACACACACACACACACACACACACACACACACACTAAAAACAAAAACAAACAAACAAACAAACAAAAACAAAAAAAACAGCATAAGATACCTAGGAATAAACCTAACCAAAAAAATAAAATATTTCTACCAGGAAAACTATGAAAAACTTTTAAAAAGAATTAAAAATTATACAAAAAAGTGGGATACAGGTCCCTCAACCACTAGGCCATGGGGCTGGCCCAACAACACAATTTTAATCAGATCATTTTTAAGAGAGATTTTTGCTATAGGGCACGTGCATTCACTGGAGAGACAGTAAGCAAGAAATCACCCCCCGGGGGTTTGGACATGCCACAATCCCTTCTCTATTCTCCTCTCAGGATTTTGGGCACACATGCACATGAACCTAGCGTGTTTTAAGCTGCTGGGTCCAGGACATGAACTGTGGTCATCAAACAACATGACCATTATATCATCTGCTGGTTCCCAGATAAGATTTTTACCTGTGTTTGCACAGTAAATATTCTTAGTAAATGAGTTAAAAGCCAGGTTATCAAGTCCTGTCCAAGGTGATTATGTATTTTGTCTTTCACAGTCTGACTTGCATCACTTAGCATTAAACTTTCCACAGAGAGAAGAGGACTGAAGTCTGAGACCTGGAGCCCGTCAAAGTCAGGGAGAAGAGAAGGGACCAGCACAGGGGGCCAAGAGGCTACTGATGGCAGGGGGGACTGTGAGTAACAGCGGGGGTTTTGTTGACCTTACAAAGAGTACTCTTATAGGCTGAATTATATCCCACTCCCAATTTACATGTCAAATCTCTAATCCCTGACGTCTCAGAAGGTGACTGTATTTGGAGATAGTCTTTTTTTTTTTTTTTTTTTTTTTTAGGGGTTTTTTCTATAGGGCGCATGGGCTCCCCGGAGAGACACACCGGAGAGACAGAAAGTGAGAAATCACCCCCCTCCCCCCAGAGGGGATGGCCATGCCACAATCCCTTCTCCTCCATTCTGCTCTTGGATCTTGGGTATGCATGCACATGTGCCCAGTGTGAGTTCAAGCCACCGGGTCCGAGAA
This sequence comes from Tupaia belangeri chinensis, assembly GCF_000334495.1. NCBI lineage: Eukaryota > Metazoa > Chordata > Mammalia > Scandentia > Tupaiidae > Tupaia > Tupaia belangeri. The sequence goes on along the minus strand of NW_006209177.1, from coordinate 2,212,837 downwards.
TCAAACTGCGGTCTACTACATGGGAGTCCAGCAACATAGCCATTAGACCAACTGATGGTCCCTGGAGATAGTCTTTACAAAGGAAATTAAGGTAAGATGAGGATATTGAGTGGGCCTAATCCAATAGGACTACTGTCTTTTTAAGACAAGGAGATGACACAGGCACAAACAGAAGCAAGACAATTTGAAGACACAAGGAGAAGATGGCTGTCTGTGAACCAAGGAGGCCTCCGAGTGTACCAATTTGCCAACAACTTGGTCACAGACTTCCAGCCTCCAGAACTGACAGAAAATAAATTTCTGTTGTTTGAGCCACCCAGATCGGGGTGTCTCATTCTGGCAGCCCTGCAGCTGAGTACAAGCACCTTGGAGGAGCAGTGGGCAAACCAGTCGGATGATTGTAAGAAAGCATGGGGAGAGAGGAAGGGGGACAGGAGAATACAGACAACTTTTCAGAGAGTTTCACTACAAAGAAGAGCTAAGACAAGGAGGGGTAACTTATGAGAAAGTGAAACCAATGGATTTTCTTTAAATATATACTGATTTTTTCTTATAGAAAGGAGAAATAGAAGCTTGATATTATGCTGCTGGTCAAGGAGCCATCAAAAAATGATGGCAACACAAGAAAGAGAATGGGGCCAAGGGCTGATGTGAGGGCCAAGTGCTGGCAAGAAGGGGCCTAGCATTTATGAAGGACTGGCTCAAAAAGGATCTGGGGAAAGGTGGGAAACAGAGCTCATGCGTGCAGATGCTCAGGCAAGAAACATGATGGAGAGGCCCATCTAGCACGATCTTTGAGCTACCTCTGCCTGACATTGTCTTTGTGCTCTCTTACAACTCTGTAAGCAGAAGAAACTAATAAGGATGCCAGTGGGTCTTGTGGGTAATAGGAGTGAGAGGGAGGGATTGGTAAAATACAAACAGTACACTTAATAGGTACAAAAGTGAAAAGTTACCTGTTGATAACATATAGAGTTATGTCTTTGACTTGATAATATGCACTGTATTCTTGCTGAGAAAAATCATGTTACACATTGTAAAGTTACACAATAATTAAATGTAAATTCATAAATACACACACACACATACACACACACACAAAATAAATAAATGAGCAAACAATAAGATGTAAGAAATAAAATATACAAATTTGTTACATTAACGAATTCATTTTAGGGACTAGCAGATGGTGTAATGGTTACGTTGCTGGACTCCCACATAGTTGGCTGCAGTTCAAGTCCTGGATCAGGTGGCTTAAAACTCATGCCAGATGACCCAAGGGGGAAGGTTCTAAGTTCATGTCTAAAGTCTTCCCTGGATACTCCAGGCACACATTTGCCCATGATCCAGGGCTGGCTGAATCTGACAGTAGAAGACAGTGTGAAAATTCTACTGGAGATACCTTTCTCTCTCTCTCTCTTACTCATGGAAGAAAGGAATAAATAAGATTTAAAAAAAATTTTTTTAGACATTTTTGCTATAGGGTATGTGTGTTCACCAGAGAGGCAGAGAGAAACATAGAGACAGACGGTGAGAAATCACCCCCCAAGGGGGGATGGCCACACTGCAATCCCTTCTCCTCCATTCTCATCTCAGGATCTTGGGCATGCATGCACTTGCGCCTGGTGTGAGATTAAGCCACCAGGTCTGGGACTAGAGCCACGGTCAACTACATGTCAGTCTAGCAATGTACCAGTACACCACTTGCTGATCCAGAAATAAATAAATTTTTAAGAAAATTTAAATTTGTGGTAAGAAGATTGCCCATTTGCAATAATTCAGATTTTAGATACAAATATGACATCTAAAGAAAGAATTACACTGTCAAACTTCTCCTAAAAATAAACTTTATTTTTAAAATTAAAGGATAGAATTCATGGATATTTATGGACCTGGCAGGTGGTGTGGTGGTTAAGGGCACTGGACTCCCACATGGCTGACCATGGGTCAAGTCCGGGACCCAGCAACTTGCTTTCTTACTTTCCCTCTCTCCCTCTCTCGCATTTGCTCATACTCTGTCCTTATCTGGTAAAATTAAAATAAACAAATGAATGAATGAAAGAAAGAATGAATAAAAAGTTAAAATTTGAAAAAGGAATTCATGGATATTTATAAATAAAAGTGTTTTCCACCTTTCTGCAGCTGTCATGCATGCATATATTATATATTTATTGGGAGTGCTTTTGGCTGAAAGTAACTAATACCTGATAAATATTATTTGAAAATACAAAGATATTTACTGTTAATTTGAAAGATGAAGTGAGTAAGTCTCACAATTGGGTGGAAACTTTAACAATGTGAGCAATGACTCTTTCCATTTCTATATTCTACTATACTCAAAATTTTGGCCTTTAATTTGTGTGGGAGGAGGAGAGGAAGGGCAATGATGAGGTCTTATTACCTCATAGTCACAAGAAGGCTGCTATAGTTTCTGAAATTATGTCTGCATTTTAGCAAAAAAAAAGAAAAGAAAAGAAAAAAAGAAAAGGAGAAGATACATGTGTCCCATTATCAGGAAACCACAAACACTTCCCCAAGTCCTCAACAGATTTTGGTCAGAATTAGCTAAAAGTATGTAACTTTCTGGCATCTATAGGCAACAGTGGAGAAGAGAGGTGGAAATGGCTGTTGAATTTACCAACCACCAATGTCTACCAATGACTCCAAAACAGTTGCCACTAGCAGTTCTAGAAAAGGCATTCAAGGATACCTCCAATCCAAATGTTTCCTAAATAACAATGAATGGGACCAGCAGTTAGCGTAATGGTTATGTCGCTGGAATCCCATGTAGTCGACCACGGTTCGCGTCCTGGACCCGGTGACTTAAAACTCATGCCAGGCACGTGTGTGTGCGTGCCCAAGATCCTGAGAGGAGAATGGAGGAGAAAGGGCTGCGGCATGGCCAACCCCCCTGGGGAGTGATTTCTCGCTTTCTATCTCTCTGTCTCTCTCTGTGTGTCTGGCGAGCGCACGTGCCCTATAGCAAAAACCTCTCAAAAAAAAAAAAACAACAATGAAATGGCACTGATATTTTAAGTTTACCTACTATCACCAAGATGTGGCATTTTGAAGATTTTCTCATTCTCATACTGTTGTACTTATGCCTCATGCAGCTTAAGGAAGGGGTACAAAGCCACATCTACATGCATGGGTGTTTGGAAAGATGCTGTGGAGTATTCAATGGAAGTGTGAGGAGTTTGCAAACCAGGCCCAGCCTACATAGCTGGAGTGTTCTGCTGCTTGTTCAGTGCTTAGAGACAGTGACATTGTCTGACCCAGGTGATTAAGAGACTGAGAATGTCAGTGTGACATTGTGTCACCGAAAAAAAATCAGTACAGAAAATGACTTGGTTTCTTGTTGAGTGTCACTGAGTGATAATACCCAGAGCACACTCTGCATATTCTAGGCCCTGAATTGTAAAGGCTGTTAATGGCTTATAGACTTTCAAAACAGGGAATTTGGATTGGAAAAGAATAGTGCATCCAAATAAGATTTAGAAGCTCAAAGAAACCAAACCACATTTCATAGTCCTAACTGAAAAGCTAGATATGGAAACAGATTTAGGCATAACCATTAACATATAGCACTTATGAATCCTCCCACTGTTCATTCTAATATGATCCATCTCCTTATTTATCTGTTTTGACTTCAGTGTAAACTATGCCAGCTGGCATCCTAGTGGAATATAAACATTCTATAGTTATTAAACAACAACGAATCACATATTACATGTGACATAAAGATAAACATTCAACAGTTTCTTCGTTCTCTTTGGAGAATAGCAATACTCTTTCTCAATAAGAATACACTACAAGTCTCTGACATAAAATTTTATGGCTTGCAAAACTCTCATTTGATTCTCATGAGAAAACAGGAGGTATATTATTGTTCTTACTTTGCAGATAAAAAAACATGGGTTCAGACAGAGGAAGTGACTTACCCCACGTCCCCTGTCTTCTTTGTGAAAGCAACAGAGCTTGTCCCCAGGTTTTCTGAGTCTTCATCCACTGCCCTGTCCACATTTTCAGACTTTTTCCTGGAGACTTCATGGATCAGGTTGAGTTGTTCCTTAGACTAGTCTACACTCCTGTTGTGCTAAATAAGCTTATGCTAAAATCAAATCTGTGGTCCATCTAGTACCACTATTTTAAATGAATTAATCTATTATTAAATATTTTGTTCCACCATTCTTGTCAGTAAGGAAGACTTTTTGTCATTCTTGTGCTGGCTCCAATTCTTTTCCAGTTGGACAAATGAGGGAACTTCAGAAAGTTCTTAGGAAAATGGAAGTATGAGTTTATTTCAGTGAAAGAAAAGAAAAATTCCATGCATAGTTCTTTCATAATATGCATGTTCTGTGAACTATTCAAATCTACCTATAAACTAGACAGTTCATTTGTACCATGGTTGAAAGCAAGAACAAATCTACCAAGAACACGTGGCTGACTGTGCAGTTTGAGCCCTGGACCCAGTACTTTGAAAAATTCACCAGACTCATCTGCATCTGTGCCCACAATACTAGGAAAAGAATGGCGGAGAGGAGATTGCAGCATTGCCACCCTCTGGGGAGGGGGTTGATTTCTCACTTTCCCTTTCTTTCTTTCTCTCTCTGTCTCTCTCTAGTTAGTGCACATGCTCTGTAGAAAACAAAACAAAACAAAACAAAACAAAAACAAAACAAAACAACAACAACCAAACAACCCTAATATTTTAATCATGTAGTCATGGAAAGTCAGATAAAACAAAATAGAAAAAAAAAAGTCTACTGTAAAACTTTCTTCTTTAGCTTCTTAAACAAATAACAACAATAAAGAGAAAAGCCACAAAGGTTACTATACTGTATTAAGAATTTGTTTTAATGAGCTAAAAAGATACAGAATGAAGATATAAGGATGAATTTAACCAGTTTACAACCAACATCAGTTTTTAAGTTTCTCTAGGATGAATATAATCTTCTTGTTTTTTAAGTCTATAATTTTACAAAACATGATGGTCTTTAATGAAAGTCATTTTTAAAATTTAATGAGTTACTTGGACAATACAAAGCATTGTTTTATCAGTATTTTCCACAATTGCACTGATTCACTTTTCTATTTTAAAAAAGGCTAGAAAAGCCATTTGAAGTTTTCACAGATATATGAAGAATTCTTTTTCTAGGTTAACTATAGTGTAAACATAATTTCCTTGGTTCACTATGACTATTCAGACCTGTGTAGAAAGTTCTCTTGTTCTGCACTTTAGAATACTACTTCTCATGAATTTCCCCCAAATCACTATACCCAACAGCAAAAAAAAAAAAAAAAAAAAGTACAATTAGTAGTATAAGAAAAGTGAGAAAATGGAGGTCAACTTTTCTTTATTTTATTTTAATTTTATACATCCAATCACTATACATCACATAGCTTGTAAAGTTAATTTACCCAACATAAATACGCTTCACATCAGTCCAGTCGAGGATATTGTACATGTTATCATTAACAGATAATCATCCATTTCCCATAAAAGTCTTGGCTCTCTATTTTTCTCCTTGATTTCTTTTCTTATACTCTCCCCCTTCTCCCACCCTCTTCCCACATCATCTCCAGTATCTCTAACCATTTTCCATACTTCTATATCCTCTAAGATGGGAGGTCAACTTTTCTATTCTCTTGTCTCGTATTTTCACTTTATTTACAGTTACAGCAAACTGGTTTCTTCTTTTCTGTGTTTCCACATCAGCTGGGTCAGTTCTGTAACAGCTCCTTATGGAAGATGTACATGCTTCTTGGCTTCCATCTGCTCTTATGTGTACCATTCAATGCCAAATGGAAATTGCAGACAACTCTCCTTAACTCTTAACGAAGAGGGGCATGGTAGTATAGAAAACTCGAGAAGTCCAAAATAAACCCAAACTCATTTCTATTTGACTTTGACCATTGTCTTTTAATTTAGCCTACTTTCCTAATTTTGTTTTACTTTTTAACATAACTTGGTATTCCCAGCAAACAAGAATGTAAATAATTCCAGTTAAAGGGAGGTGTTGGTCTGGGAGAAGTTCAAATGAGGTTGTGAGAGGCTGATGGAAGCATTAAAACATTAATGCAAGCAATTCACAAAGAAGATAACGTACATGTGGGTAATCAGGAGTTGACTCTATTATATTTTATTCAGAAGACAAGAATTATGCCAGCTTAGTTTTGAGCCTTCATATCTGTGCAGAGACTCTGATCATCTACAGAAAACAAAAGATAACATTTACCTGTGGACCTCAGCTCCTTATTGTGCTCCTTCACCTGTGATCATCTATTCCTAAAAATGACATATCTTACTAAGAAGCTAAGTGGAACCAAAATCATAAAGAAAAACTTTAATATTGGCATTAGGCAACGAAAGCATTCAAATGAGATACTGCTTAAAGGTAAGTCGGTAAAGATTTAAATAAGCTCAGCCAGAATTCCAAATATAGACCAGAAATAAGATTCAATATTCCTTGCATAAATGGGGGAGATTTTCATAAATAAAGGCACATGATGCATTAGGTGTGCTTCTACAATGTATTTCAATTTGCTGACTTAAATAGTCGTGTAAAGCTTGATGAGAATAAGGTAAACAACTCCACTAGAGTCTATCAGGAGCCTTTCAACACCAAACAGCCTGAACTCAGTGCAGTCCTGTCCTCCAATGTTTGCACTACACCTCCTGGAGTTCATTTTACCGTAGCCTCTTAATTATCAGGGTTGATGTTGGAACTAGGATTTCCTTTGTTTCCAGATTAGTGTATTAACTTGAAATGTCTTTGGTCTAATCTTTGTTTCTCTTTTAATTAATTTTTGGGCTATCATTTGTATGTGCTTTAGTAGGGAGAATTATTGTAGAAGATAGATTCAAAGAGGCACATTAGAGGTAAGACACAGAAATGGCAAAATAGCCTATAAAGATATAAATCAATTAAAGGAACTGTCTTCTTCAATCAGAAAGCAGCACAGGACTTAGCTGCCAAAACAATTCCAGGCTTAGAGGTTTAAGGTATCTTTGTTCCAATGACATGCCAGTCTTTGGATTAAGTCTTCTTTCAAAAACAGTATTCAAAATGTTCTTGAAGATTGTTTGTCACTAAGAGTCTGATGCCTGACATATTTATGTCATACAATTGGAAATAATGCCATGTGAAAATAACTCAAATGAGTGTTACCTAGCTCCATTCCTGGCAAAGAAATGACCCTGCCTCGTTTGTTTGTTTGTTTTTTGTATTCTGGGAAGCCTTCCAGATAACCCATGAGAGGTTAGCAGGGGTAAGGTGATTACCTTGGCTGGAAGGTTCATTCTGGCACATGGAATGGACTTACTCAAGTTCTGGGCAGAGAAGAAGGCCCAGCTAAAGGTATATAGCGTGCTTTACCTCATTTGACAGAGATCTTCTTAGTTCTATTTTATTGAGATCTCAACTAGCACAGTTCCTCTAAGCTATTGGGAAGCAGAGTGGCAAAATGGGAATTTCAGGCAGGGCCCGTCTGTGATAATCATGTTTGGATTATGACACTGCATGACCTTGCAGAGAGTATGTACTGAAGGCATGGGTGAGAGGGCTAATTGGCATAGTCCCATGCCTAGACCTTATAGAGCTCTGCATTTGAAATTCAGAAGCCATGAATTCATCTCTCATCTTTCCATTTTTGCAGTAGTATGCCTTCCCTGTGGGAAGGAAGGGGACAAGATGGGTGCCTGGGGACAGGGTAGCAGATAATAGTTCAGTCAATATTCTGCCATACTTTTCAGACTCAGTTACAGAGCAGAAGCTCATTAAAGGTTTGTTCCCAGCCCTCTCTTCAAATGTTGTATCATGGGAGTTTACTCTCAGAAGAAAAACTCACTCCACACAAAACTAACTCAGTTTTATACAAAATGCTTAAGTAGTAAAAATTTATCTTTGATGAAAAGATTCCACTTTCCTTTATGTTCATCTTTCAATTGAAGAAAAGAATGTGTCCCTCCTCTCATCAGCACTCCTTAGTTTGTTATTAGAGTCATAAGAATTCCTGGTGAAAAGAGGGTAAGTTATAGTAAAGGCTTCTGTGTTCTCCTTTCTTAGTCTAACCAGTTGAGTAGAGCCCCACAGACACAAGCATTAGGCCCTACATATATAGGTGCCTTAGAAACCGTGCTTGATTGATTTGGAGATACCAAAAAGGAGGAAAGATGTCAAATGAGGAAACTGCCCCTGCTAGATGCTTGTCTGGATGGTCAGCATGGGGCCGGGTTTGTTTCATCTGCTCCCTGTCATTGTTTAGCAGGTGCAACCTCTAAGCACTCAGTGTTCATACCCTCCTTTCAAAGGGCTGGACTCTTAGAATATCTCTACAAGGGCAATTAAGATTTTTAGCAAATAGTTTTTGATGGAGATGGCATTGTGCATCCATTATAAACAATAGCTGAGTGGTTGGTAGACTGCAACCCCATATTTATATTTGTTATTTATAATAGAAAGTGTGCATGCATGTGAGAGAGAGGATAGAAAGAAAGAGAAAGAGAGAGGGGAACCCTCCACAGCCTGGTCTCACTACGATTCCCTTCCTCCAGGTTCCTGAGCATGTGCACACAGTCCTGCCAGGTTCCTGAGCATGTGCACACAGTTCTGGCATGTTTTCAAGCCTACCAGGTTAGGGGTTGGAGTTGAGGCTGGCATGTGGCATCAGCTCCCCAATCCAGTATACACTGGCTGCACCACAGAGGCTAGGTCTACAACCCTATATTTTACAACCCTCTAGCTTGCTTATTTTATTAGAATCCATTAGATAATGAATTAGTGTGTTTTTTAGGTCCTGGATGGTAAAATATTGGCATCTTAGAGGGTCTAGTCATTTTCTTGCAGTTTACGAGAAGTGACGACTTTGAAAGTTTTGAAGACAACAGAATGCCACGAGCAGCTAGAAATGCAGATACACACCTCTGCCAACTCCCCATTATAATTCTGTCTCTCAAATGGAGATTGAATTCAGTGCCAAAATGTGTCATCTGGTGTTGCATTTTTGTAATGTGGACAAATGTCGACAAAATTCATGTGGTGGCTCAAAAATCTAACTATTTATGAATTAAAATTAAATTTGAGTTTTACTGTGGCTAGGAGCCTTAATTACTAAGGCTGAGTTCACTACACAGTTGTCAAAACAGCAGCACTATTTTCCTGCACTCATCAATTAAAAAGGTGCAAGGGGTCACTAATTGCCCTCTTTGATAAGCTGCTGTGTGAACCAGGCCCTGTGCTAGCCCTGTGCTAGGTATTTTATGTCTTTTATCTCAGTGGGTGCTATTTATGAGACTTCAAAAAGTTTGTTAAAAACATTGAAAGTGCAAGTTTATTTTGGTATAAATCTTTTTTTAAGTTTATCAATATATTTCCTCCATGAAAGAGAGATGGGGGGAGAAAAAGGGAGAGACAGGCACTCCAACAGGGTCTTAAATGCTGAGAGCAACCCCCAGCGTCAGCCAGTCCCAGATCAGGGGCATTAATATGCCTGGTATTCGGGGAGCTCTCCAGACACACCTGCAGAGGTTCAGCCTTCCCATGTGTGTCAGTCTTGCAGGGCGTTGCATTACTGCTGAGCTACTGTCAGTCCCCAATGCAAGATCATTTTGAAATCCATGCCTGGTATTTTTCATAATACATGTTTTCCATGGACTTTTTGAAGACCTCCTCTACTAGCGCTGATAAAAGCAAATGACATGATTTGGGAACTGCCTACATTGTAGCTAGTTGTTACATTTCAATCCATCTAATAAACTCATTCACAGTTTTGATGGCACAAAAAGCGTATTTTGTTGGCAAAATGTGTTTTATGCCTCAGCATTTTGCCTGGACCAGTCTCTATCCCTCCTAATTGACATAATTTCCCCCTCAGGACCTCTAGCCCTTTAGTCAGGAAGCAGAGAAAACTGAAATCTGCCTGTATTCAGATCCTCCAAATCAGACTTTCACTGGGTAGTATGCCAATAATCCTATATTCCGAATTCCTGCTAATTGGCTTTCTTGTGCTCATGATTTGCATTCATATTTTAATATGAAATTGTAGCCCATATGCATGTATGTGCAGTAATTTCGGTTAAGTGAATCAGGTATAGTGAGTGCAGTATTTAATTTATCTCACTGTGTCTGGCTGCCTCTCCAATGAATCAGCTATATAGATAAGACTCCATTGGAAGCATTTGGTTTGATGAGCAAAATAACCACTCTTGTAAAACTGTTTAAAGAAAACAGGCTTATGATAATGTGAGAAGGCTATAGTTTGGAGATGTGCCTAGTATTTTGCCTCAAGAATTTAGCCCTGTGATTGACCATGGTAGGTATAAATGATTATTCTTCGAGGGACACTTGGCACAGAAAAAAAGCTACAAGTGCAAAAGCACTACATTTCATCCTCAGTAATATATCATATTTCGATGGCAAATCTTGATTTCATCTCTTATGAACTCCCTGTGTTCACAAAGGCTAATGATCATATTTTCTCAAGCTGCCAACTCTATATAACCCCCTCAATCAACAGCTTCACAGCCTAATTTACTAACACGGGCTTCTTCAACTTTCTTCTTATTCATTCTAGAATTTCTCTCTACATACCTATCTTTTCCATCATTTCTCTTTTATAAATTCCTTCTTTCTCTCCAGCACCACACCCTCATTGCCTACTTGCTTTTTAAGTCTCTTAGTAGGGTTTATGTTCTCAATATGCTACTTAATTTTCTCTCTGTACGTTAACCTTGACTTTGCCTAATCCAATATGCTCTTCTCCATTTACCTATGACCTATGACAGGTTGATATTTCCTTCTAGAAACTCTCTTTTCCTTAGTTTAGACAATCCTATACTGACATATATATAGCTTCTCCTCTTACCTTTCCCAGGACTCTTTATTTATCTTTTACTGCTTTGTCTTCTAAGCCTTTGTACTTAACAATTTTCCCCCTCTCTTTAGAATCCAGGTTTCTAATCTTAGGAAGAAATGACCAAGCTTCAGAGGCATCAGGATACCTCTGTAAATGTGTGCCAAATTGTGTCTGTATGTGCATCTGTCCATTTTATGGGTGACAGAGTCCATAATTTTCATTGGATTTCAAAGGGATTCATGGCATTGCAGAAAATGTTAAGATCCCCTGCTTTAGACTTCTTCCTTGGGCAATTTCATTCCCCTCCAAGCTGAAATGATTGTTTTCCAAATCTCAATCTTCTGCCTGATCTTCCTCTCAATCTTTAGTCCTTTAAGTCTAACTGACTCTTTTTTTTTTCTTTTTTTTAAAGATTTCTGCCATAGGTCATGTGTGCTCACCAGAGAGGCAGAGGGAGACAGAGAGAGGGAAAGTGAGAACTCAACCTTGGGAGGGGGGGGGGGCGATAGCCAAGTCAATCTCTTTTTCTCTATTTTCCTCCTGGGATCTGGCATGCACACACACCCAGCATGAGTTTCAAGGCATCATATCTGGAACTCAAATAGTGATCAGCAATATGAGAGTCCAGCACATTAACCACTACACCACCTGCTAGTCCTCACTCATGATACTTCTTCCTGGTATACAGTAGTATTAAACATAAGTAAATATACCCTCAGCAGAAACCAAAACGTGCCACTCACTTTATCAGACTTGCTCACCAGGTGTCCATATAGCAACTCTGCACAAATTTTACAAGTGCTCCCTTTAAAGCACACCCAGTAATGTGGGTACATAGCTTAGTAATGGAGTGGTAATTTTGTGGAGTTTTGTTGTTGTTATTGACTTTTCAGCGTGTATTCCCATGACGCCATGCCTGTGTGCAAGGTGATCTTAAGCTTCTTAGTCTGACTATAAAGGCCCTCCACAATCTGGTCTTAACCTTATGCTTTTAGCATCAAAATACACCCATTTCCTCCACAAAACTTCCACTCTAATCAGACTGGCCTGCTCCTTGTTGCCTGGATGGATCATATGCATTCCTTCCTCTTCACATCTGTTCACCATATTTTACCTACCTAGACTCTCTGCCTTCGCTAATATAAACAGTCCTCTACTTTTTCATCTCCAAATCCTAACTCCTCCTAAAAAACATTACCTAACCACTCCAGTGCTTGTTCTCCTCACCTTCTTATATAATCCTGTAGTTCTTGTCTGTATCACACTGTTCACTGTAAGCACACCCTAATCTTTTAATTGCTTTGGTACTTTTATCACTTATTTTCTGCATATACTTTGTATTAAAAGTCATTTTGCATGCAGAGATACTAACACCTCAGCTAGATTGTAAGTTCTTTGAAGACAGGGATAATACTTTGTTCATCTCTATACCTTTGACAGTTTCTGGCAGAGTTTCTGACACCTAGTAGTTAACAATAGTAAATATTTGTTGAATGAATGGTTGAATGAATGCTTGAATGAATGACTAGTTTCATAATAAGTCTATTTGGATTATGGAGTTTACTTGAAAAAACTGTGATAGATAATTGACCATGGGTCATGCTGCTTATAATTGCAATGTTTTTATTTTTCAAGCCAAATATTAATTATCTAAGCTAGTCATGCTGTTTCTTAATGACTTTTAAACCTGTAACACCATGAATACAAGACTGCATGAATTTTTAACAATCTCCAAGTAGTTCATAATTAAACACCAAGTGATTCTACTCACTGAGTCAATCAATGCCTTTGTTTATAGCATGACTTTCTGTCCTGTTGTGATAACCAAGAAAAGAAGAAAAGCTAACCAAACTGCAGCAAAGTCTAAGGATCAGAAAATATAAAGCAGTATCTCCTCACCAATTTTGTGTCTGGGTGACTAGTAATGAAAGGCAAAAGTGTCAGTAGACACTCCAGTTAATCAATATACTGACTCATTTACTCAACAAATTCTTGATGAATCAGAGGTCTTTTTGCCTCAAAGAGTGTGACTCATGTCCCTTGATCTCTTTGGTCCTAATCACAGAAACTAAACATGGGGGGAAAACCTAAATGATCCAACTGTAATCTTTCAGTAATATAAGAAAAAGAAAATTTCTGAATTCTAAGTGAGCATCTTTTATTTATTTATTTTATTTTTTGGAGAGATGTTTTGCTATAGGGTATGTGCACTCACCAGAAAGACAGAGAGAGACAGAGAGACAGAAAGCAAGATATCACCCCTGAGGAGGAATGGCTATGCTGCAATCTCTTTTCCTCCATTCTCCTCTTGGGATCTTGGGCATGCACACACACACACTCCTGGCATGAGTTTAAGCCACTGGGTCTGGGACTTGAACCACAGTTGACTACATGGGAGTCCAGAAACATAGCCATTATGCCAACTGCTGGTCCCAGTCACCATGTTTTAGAGGCTTCATAGTTTCACATTGATTTCTCTAGTTACAAATGACCAAAATCATCCATTCAAGAGTGATCAGCTGGAATGTGATAGAAAGTGGACAAATATGGAAGATTTGTTGCTGAGTGAAGCAAGTCAGGCTATGAAGGAGAGACATGGTATGTCTCTCTTAACATAAACCAACTATCCACACTCTATGGTAGAGATGGAAAGACTGGAGAACATAAAAGTATTAAAAATTGTAAGGGACACTAGAGACAAAGTGGAAAGAGAGTGTGGGAGGGAAAGAACATAGGAAAGGAAATTTGGGGGAAAATGGAGAGGTAAGACACTCGTGGGACACAGATAAACACAGATAAGGTTTATTATCTGTTGATGGGAATGTTATAATAGTCTCAACTGGGCTGGACTGAGGTGTATATCATGCTGGGTAAAGTCTCTTCACAATCTAAATGATGTATAGGGATTTAATGTACGAATAACAAAAAATGTTATTATAAATATGTATAAACTGCAAAAAATTCCAAATGCTCTAAAAAAAGGAGTGATCAGCTTGTAACAATGTTTTGCTTGTCATAAACCATACTGCAGTTTTCTTTTGAGATCCGAATGATATTTCCTTATATTAGAAAGTTATTCTATTCATCAAAGTATTTTGAATGTACTTTGTTTACTCACAGTCTAACCTTATTCTCCATTTGGGATGAAAATGCCCTATATTATATCCCACAGATCTACTGCTGTAGATTCTTCCTTGCTAATATACTGAAATCTGACAAATTAGACTAGTAAGGAGAAAAGCCAACATATCTGGCAGTATCTTTCATAAGAGTTGTGCTTCCTGAACTATGGGAAAGTATTAGAGAATAGTGGCTTAAACACATGGCGTTTGAAATAAAGCTACTATGGATACGAATCCTAACTTGCTTTCTTAATGTTTGTGCACCATTGGGTAAATTCCTCACCTCTGAGGTGGGGATACAATTAATGTCAGCAAGATTAAATGACAAAATGTGCAAAGCATTGGTCTAAATACCTAGCCCTGAGTGAGCTCTTTAAGTGAGAGCTTTCATAATTGTCATAACTGTATAGATACATCACTGGCTCTTTCTTTTCCATGCTTACTGCCTGAAATGGATTGTCTATGATTTCTTCCACCAGCCATGGCCTTTGGAGACTACTTGGACCATTCATCATCTGTCCCTTCTGGGAAACTGTCCTTCTCGCCCTCCTCACTGTTCATTTATACCGTGTTTGGACCTACAACTTGTCTTGGTGTTGCTCTTTTAGATACTCACCCCGTCTATTGTCCTCCCCAGCTTGCACTGATCTTGCTGGTAAACAGCTTTCAGTCTAACCTTAATTTTCCCTTAGACCTCCATTAAACTTCCCCGATCACATCTTTAACCAAAGCCCTTGACTTCAGGAAGATGAAGGAACATGCATAAACAAAAACACAGAGGATCTAGTGTGTTGCTTCCCAAAGTGTGTTCTGTGGAATTTTAACTCTGCAAGATCTTATGCAAGAAACGATTATTTTTCTGGGCAAGCAATTTTGGAAATTTTTTATGTAGTATTTGCCTCCTGGAGATTTGTGGTGCACCTCAGTATTTCAAGACTTGGATAAACTGAATGGTACAGAAAACTTTAAATCTGTTAGCTGGAAGTTGTGGGAAATGCCAGGGTACCTTATGCTCCACATACATTGTATTGAGCAGCTACTTTCACAAGCATTGCCGTTTATTGTGGCAAAGGGAAAAGAGAGCTCAAGTGTGACATTGATCATTAAGTGCTCAGCCCATAAGTGATGATGTGACTTCCACTAACCAGTCATCTAGCTCCACACAATCATAAAGAAGTCAGGAAATGCCATCTTAGCAACTGCACAGGACAAAAGAAGAAACATTCGGTGAACAGTATTAGTCACTATCACACTTAGCCTCTGTATTCGTATCTGTAAAAGGGAGAGAAAAATAATCTCTGGCAAAAATTAAACAGGATAAAAAATAAAAGTCTTCATGAAGTGAAACATTCTACAAATCTAAAAGATCATTGACAAACTAGCTTCTGGGGCTTCTACTTTGTGAGATCAGGATCAGCACATGAGCCACAGAAGAACTACATGGAAGCATGGGTAGCTGGGATGAGGCAAAGCAGAACAGGATCAAGAAGGATGGGCCCCTAATATGACAAATTTATCAACAGTGACCAAACAAATGACAAGGACAAAAATTATCTGAACAAAATCATAAAGAAGAAATTTGACAGACAAAAGTAAGCTTCCATCCACTGTGTCCAAAAACCTACATTGAAAATAAGTATATATGAGTTAAGGTTTTACTATAATTGCTCATTGAATTAAACCACCATGGACATCCTATTTTTATTCAGAAATATGATCTTCATAGACAATATCTCTTCAAGCAGACTCTAGATGTTATTTTCCATTTCCCAAAAATATATATTTGTGTCACTGAATTCTTCATACTTTAGAGCAGATTTCAATAGTTTGGATTCAGAAAATGCTATGTTCCAATTCCATTTGTCATCTTTCATCCTTCCCTAATAAACGTGATCTATATATACTTGAAAACTTCCTATATTTAAGTTGGAATCCTTATTAGAAACACTGATTATGTTGCAGGAGATATCTTCAAGAAATTAATGAAAAATGTATATTATGAAAAAACTATGCATGAATGTCAAGCTTTTTTGTACCAAGTTGAACACATACATAAATTCCATTTCTCTACAAACTTTTTGAAGTTCTCTTGTAGTATACATGCATGCAAAGCAAATGAACAGAAATTGGGAAAAAGTCCTGCTTATACTCAAGTTATTTGTGTTAACATGTCCATATCTAGCATTTAGTTTGTTTAATGGCATCTTAAAAATTATTTTATTTATTTTTGCTCACCAGAGACAGAGAGAAAAAGTGAGAAAGCACTCACCAGGGGGAATGACTACTCTCAATCCCCTCTCCTACATTTTCATTTTAGTATTCTGGGTGCACACATATGTGCCTGTCTTCTAAGCCACAGATCTTAAATTTGAGTCGCACAACCAGTCTTGTGGAATCCAGTCATCTTAATCTCCACAGTATCTTCTGGCCTAAAAAGTTCTAACTGAAAAGAATATTCCTGATGTTCTTGGGCCATTAAGGAGCTACCAAATGCCTACATGTATATAGTATCACAAAGTTTGAATCTGGACAGGCCCTTAGCCTTGCTCGTTAATAATCATAGGACCCAAAGAATTGCAAGGATAGTGGAGTGATAAATAGATGGAAGAGAAACAAAGTGGAAAGAAGACAAATGAAGTAATGTCAAAGGCAGTATATGTCCTTTCCACTTCAAAATATGAAAAGACAAAGGAGCACTATAAGTAAGAACCTTAGTTCAAAGAGACTTTATAGGGTAGTTTGTAGATAGTTGTTTCTGTCAAACTCTATAGTGACACAAATTGTCTAATGTAAACGTTAAAGGTACCACGGACATTAAAGGGTACAAATTTAGCTCCCCTACAAGTTGAAATATGATCATGTCCTAGTACAAAACTGAAGAATATTTATAGGAAAATAAAAATATACAGCACTCAATGAAATTTTTAAAAATCACCAATTCCAGCACCTCTTCAAAAATTATCAGGCATACACCAAAGGAGAAAACTACTAGCAATTATGAGGAGAAAAGTCAATCAATTGAAATTGACCTAGAATTAATACAGATGAAAGACTTAGCAGATAAAGACATTAAAACTATATTCCATATGTTCAAAAAGTTAGAGGAAAGACTGAACATGTTAAAAATGGAAGATACACACACAAAGAAACACACACACACACATACAAAATCCATATTGAACTTTCAGAATTGACCATAGCATGTCTGAAATGAAATACACCCTGGACTGGGTTTAACAGCATATCAGACATTACATGAGAAAGTAATAACACAATGATTAGATATAGAAATAGGACCTATCTAATATGAAACATAGAAAGAATAAATTAAAAAGTAATAAAATAAACAGAGCATCAACAAGCTCTAGGAGTTCAAGCTCCCTAAAATATGTGTAACTAGAGTATAAAAAGAAGAGGGGGGAAGAAAAAAATATTTGATGAATTAATAGTTGAACAATTTCTAACTTTGGTGAAAAGTATAAACCTAGAGATCTAAGAAAGAGAATATGCAGTAGTATTCTAGGTGAGAGTTAAGTATGATTAAATTAGGATAGTAGCAGTGGAGGTGGTTAGAAGTGGCCAGATTCTATACATGTTTTGAGCATAAAATCCATAGGATTCTCTGATGGCTTGAATTTGGTTTGTGAAAGAATTCAAGGATCCTCTAAGGTTTTTGGCCAGAGGAACAGGAAGGACAAATATGGTAATGAAGCTCATTTGAAAGGGATCGAGTTGCAATGGGGACTATCGGCTCAGACATAAAGCAATACTTTCTCAACTGATTTAGAGATCTGTTGCTGTGTTAGCTTTTACCAATAACCATTGAAATACAGAGCAATAATAAGTAACATTTGAAATTACTCATGCTGTCTTTCCAATGTTACGTCAAGCTCAAATTTCCAAAAGGTTCTTGAATGGTAGTCTCTAGGACTTTTCATCTAATGAGACTCTGGGCCCATTTTCGGCCAGCATGGATTTTCATCAAAGATACAGTTATCTAAGTGGTCAAATGTTGTGGTTTGCCCTCTCATAATTCTAACTCCTTTCTTAGAAACAGAGAGAACAACAGAACACCGTGTGCATTTCAGTTGCCAGCAGCTTACTAGAGCGACAGTGTCCTGGGCTTCTTTTGCTTCTCCCCAGTGGTTGTAGCAGAATGGTTCCCTAGCATCATTTACAGCCCTGGAACATTCTATTCTTCCAGGTCTTGATTAGATATGTCCAGGAATTCATATGTCACCTGTCAGACTAAAAGGAACCGAGGGACGGCAGGGGCAATTTCTTTTTTAGATGGATTGACTTCATAGATAGGATTCAGGTATGACTCAGGATATAAAAATGAATCATCAGAATATTTCAGGAATATATTTTTTAATGGACAATATGGCTGGCATATTTTAATGACAAATATGGCTTCCATATTTCTTATCATTAAAAAGTAAGAAAAATGATAACACTATTTTTTTCTAATAAAACGAAATGTAACTTTTAGCAGGAAAAAAAGCATTATGTTGCTAGTTGGAAACCTCTGGACTGTTTTTGATTCAGGACCTGTGCTTTGAGAAGTCTTCCTGGAACTTCGTTAAGCCTGAGGGAAGGCGAAGCTCCACGTGGTCCCAGGTAATCCCTTAGGGTATTGCATTCCACCTTAAGGTAAATGCAGGTAGGTCTGTATTGAGATGTCAGCGCAGCTCAGACACACAAATGTGAATGTAAGGTATATTTTGGTTCAGTAAACTTCCTGAAGACCCATAAGGCACTGTATCAAAAGTTGTAGGCATGTTCAGGATTGGGACATGGGGACAAGGGCATAAAGGAGGATTGAAAGAAAGAGTAAAAAGATTGACCAGAATCCTCACCTTACAGAGACACTAACTAGTGGGAAAAAATAGGCATTTAACCAACCATATTATGAAATAAACTGACTGGTGCTTGAGGATCCTCACAAGAAACAATCATGATCTCCCAGTGTTGGTTTATTCCATTTAGTGTTTGCTCAGAAGTCTTTGAGTCAGCCTTCACATTGTGCTGTGCTGTTTGTTTTTTTTTTCTTAAGAATTATTTAATTTTATTTTTGATTTAATTTTTTTTTGGAGAGGTTTTTGCTATAGGGCGTGTATGCTCGCCAGACAGACAGAGAGAGAGACATAGAGACAGAAAGCAAGAAATCACCCCCCCAGGGGGGATGGTCATGCCGCAATCCCTTCTCCTCCATTTTCCTCTTGGGATCTTGGGCACGTACGCACACGCGCCCGGTGTGAGTTCTAAGCCACCGGGTCCAGGATGCGAACCACGATCGACTACATGGGAATCCAGCGACATAGCCATTACGTTAACTGCTGGTTCCCAATTTTATTTGTTTTAATTTGGCCAGTGATAGATACAGAGAGGAAGAGAGAGAGGGAAGGGAAAGTGAGAAAGCAAGCCACCAGGTCCAGGACTCGAACCACTGTTGGCCATGTGGGAATATCCAGCACCTTAACCACCTCGCCACCTGCTGGCCCCACATTGTGCTATTTTTAAGATAGGAGCAATCGGCTTCAGAGGCTTATCTATACCTGGATGCTTCCGCTGCTTGAGCTTGTCATAATGGCCTACATCTGCTCTGAGGAGGGCAGTAAGGCATTTTTGCCAAAATGAGGATAGTCAGAAAACAGACATAAATCCACTGCCTTAAGTTAAGGAAATCATGTGGACTCCCACCAAAACCAAAATGCTGACTGAAGTGAAACTTTTCTTGAGTCTATAGAAGTTTCATAACCATCCCCAGGGTATGTTTCGTTTTCATGCTCTGTTTGCATGTTGCACAGCTTCCTATGGCTACAAAAAGCTGAAGTGCCAAAATATTTTAATAAAGTTTCTTCTTATGGTACCGAAAGTCCAGGTGTGAACAACAGTCGATATGGCAGGAAGGACAAAGACATTCCTAAGAGACTAAAGCCTTCTCTCAGGGAACAACAAAATGAATGGGCCATGGTCTTCAGTTTTCCTTTTCTACATTAAGTTTTGAAGACCTATTCAGGATCCCAAAAAGCATCATTTTTCAATCTATGGGTTAACAAAACGAAAATGAGAATGATATAGTCTGTTGCTAGCAGAGCCAGAAGTAACAACAGTCTTGGTCCCTCATTTATTCACAAAACAAGGAAGCTTTTCTTTAAGGACAGGTCATTATTACCTCACTGACCAGCAGAAGCTGTTTTCTCATCCATCAAACTACACATAATCATCCAAAATTTGAGAATAGGAAACAGAACTGTTTGGGGTTCTTTAAAACCACTGGGATTCTTTTTCAATTGTTAATGACATTATTCTTAATAACTAACTCCACACTCCCACCCCCAGATTGAAAGCTGAAGGTATAAGAAAGGATATAAGGAAGTACTTGAAAGGTCAATCCCAGAGTAGGAAAATTGACCTTTTAGTTTATATTCACCTTTGTGTTATTAAAAAGATTTAATTAAATCATCTCCCAAAAATGGGCCAGAAAATAAGTTCACTGTAAGAAGGCACTATGTAAACTCATCATTTTGATATTGTTCCCCCATTTCAACTTTACAGAATTTGAACATTCATATGGAACAAGAGCAAAATTAAATCTCTATAAATCTTTGCCTGTTATAAATGCTGAAAGTATGGTCCTCTCTCTTTCTCTAATTCCTTGTCACTATGGACATTTTATATTCATTTCAGTAACAACTCTTTTCCCCTCAAAGACTTTGAACTCCTTAAGAGCAGCATCGCTATGTGTTTTTCCTCAATGCTGTATTCCCAGAAGCTAGCACAGAGTCTGGAACAGAGTAGATACTTAATAAATATTTACTAAGTGAATGAATAAATGAACAGATGGATGAAATGTCATAAGAAAGACCAGTTAATCTCAACTGGAGAAGATTCACAAAAACCTGTGCATTTGAGCTGGCTCTTGAATAGGAGGAAGTTCTTCCAAACCAGATTGGTGATATGAGTGGGAGGAACAGTGGAGACCTTCTTGGAAGGAAGATAAGCACAGACAAAGGACCCCAAGGGCAAAATCAGCTCTGAACGTTCAAGGAAGAATGAGTGGTTCATTGTGGTTGGCACACAGGATGTGTGCAGGCTAGTGGTGGGCAACACTAGAGAAGTGGAGATCAAGCAGTGGAGGGACATGAAAGCAACAACAGCAACTTCCATCTGTGAATGGCATAGTGGGGAGGTTCTTATCTTTACAAAATCGTGTAATGGTGATTCTGTAATTGTGGTCCCAGACCTGCCCCAGATCTATAGAATCAGCAGCTCTAGGGGTTGGTCTCAGCGCTCTTTTTAACAAACTCTTCAAGGGATTTTAATGCATGCTAAAAATGTAGAACCATTGCCTTATATGTGAAGGATTATTATCCATATTTTAAAGATATAGAAACTGAACTCAGGCAAAGTGACTTGCTTAAGGTCATATAATTACTAAATTGTTGAGTTGTTTGTCTAATCTCAAAGCGCCCGATCTTCTTCTGACATCATGTCAAGGGACATTTGGCTGAAGATGCCGGTCAATTGCCCAGAACTTTTAATGAGGGGAATAATTCGATCCCATTTTTATTTCTATTAATATCATTCTGTAACATAAACTGTGGGTTAGAAAAGAGTTTTAAGTAAGAAAATCAGTTTAGGAGACTGTATAGACCAGGTAAAAGTTAATAAGAGCCAAATGATCACTATTTCACATATGAGAAAACACAATTTTGTCACCTTTACTCTTAAATTATTGAAGGATTATATGGCCTGAAACTAATTGGAAGTGCTTATTTGACTTACATGTTACATGAGAGGTCTTCAAAAAGTTCATAGACATGTGTATTATGAAAAAAACTACGCATGAATTCGAAATTGTTTTTGGCACAAAAATAAACTTGTACTTTAGCTCTGTTTTCCACAAACTGTTTGAAGTCCCCTCATACATCTCTATAGTCAAAATTTACAAGCCTCTGGAGTGATAGGGACAGGCTGGAGTTTCTGAGAAGAAAGTAAAGACTCCTGATCTCAAGCAGAGAATAAATAAGTAAATGTACCTTAAATGTATTTAGTCACAGAGTATGGTGGACACAAAGCCTACCTGGTGAACTCATACGTTCACTGGACCCACCCTCTAAGTGCTGGTGCTCCTCAGTCTGAAGACTTATTTTTTTGTTTGTTTGGATTTTTTTTTTTTTTGAGAGGTTTTTGCTATATGGCGTGTGCACTCGCCAGAAAGACAGAGAGAGACAGAGAGACAGAAAGCGAGAAATCACCCCCCAGGGGGGATGGCCACGCTGCAATCCCTTTTCTGCCATTCTCCTCTCGGGATCTTAGGCACACACACACACGCGCCCAGGGTGAGTTTAAGCCACCTGGTCCAGGACTCAAACTGTGGCCGACTACATGGGAGTCCAGCGGCATAGCCATTATGCCAACTGCTAGTCCCCTGAAGACCTGTTTTTCAAACCTTCTTTCTCTTTTTGATTTGGACCTCTGAAGCATTGGGTTTTATTAGTTCTTAGATTCTGTCCCTGTCTAATTGGCCTGCACAAGGCCCCTTTGCTGTTTTATTAGTGCATTTAATCTCTTTCACTATTTCCCAAGCCCATTTTCTTTTGGCCTCATAGATAAAGATTCTAATATATTCAGTATGTATCCTTCTGTTTATATGTGTTCTTATAACACACAGTCACTTTGTATGCATATGAGGGACTTTAAAAAAGTTCATGAAAAAAAGGATTTAAAGGGAACCAGCAGTTAGCGTAATGGCTATGTCGCTGGACTCCCACGACCGCGGTTCGTGTCCCGGACCCGGTGGCTTAAAACTCACGCCGGGCGCGTGTGCGTGCGTGCCCCAGCTCCCGAGAGGCGGAGAAGGGATTGCGGCATGACCATCCCCCCAGGGGGTGATTTCTCACTTTCTGTCTCTATGTCTCTCTCTGTCTGTCTGGCGAGCGCACGCGCCCTACAGTGAAAATCTCTCCAAAAAAAAATAAAAAGGATTTAAAGTATAAGTTTATTTTGGTGCAAAAAAATTGAAATCCATGCATATTTTTTTCTTAGTATACATTTTCTGTGAACTTTTAGAAGATCCTTTATATGTTTTTCCAGCTTGATTGAAGTATTGACATATAAGTTTTATATATTTATAATATATACCATATTTGATAAGTATGTACATTGTGAAATAATTAGTAAAATCAAGCTGACTAATATATCATTCATTCAAAAATTACCTGTATACATACATTTCAACTTATGTAAATGGCACTGCATTGTAGATCTCATTCTGTTTTGTATTTCCTACTCAGCACTAGTTAGATCCATCTGGTTCATCACTTACTATTGCCCAATATTCCATGGTGTGTTTACTCACACCACATTGTGTCTATGCACTCTCTCCAGTGGTAAACACACAGATCATCTCCAACTCACCTCCACCTCATGATTATCAACATTGCTAAGAACATCCTTGCTCGTGTCCCCTGTTGACCCACGTGAATAGTCCCTGGAGCTACAAGCCCAGGAGCTAAATAGCTACGTCATGGAGTATCTGTTTAATTTGACCAAGTACTACCAGGCAGCCCCTCAAGAAGGCTGCTCCAGTGCCTTCTCTCAACAACAGCACATGGGGGCTTCTCCCTGACCCCACAAATCCATGAATATTTAGCAATTTCTGATTCTGCTTGTCCAATGGGTGATCTAATTGTTGTCTTATTTTACATTTCTCAGATAACTAGTGATTTTGAGCAACTGTTCAAATGTTTAAAGTTTTTTGGTTTATTTTTCTCTCTTCTCTATATACATTCTCTACCCAAGAAAATTAGCCTACCTCTAGGCTGATGACTACGGTATTGTATTTCCAGCTCCAGCTCTGCCCTTAATTCCATGCTCTCATTTAAAAATCTGCTCTTGAATTTCTGATAGAACATGTCAATTCAAACTTATCTAATTTAGAGATTTTAGCTCCTCAGCCTATCACTCAAATGATGTATGCTTTGTCTTTCTTACATCAGAAAATGGCATCAGCATTCACTCAATTGCCCAAGTCAGGAATCTAGGAATTATCTGTGGTTACTTTTAGTCTTTCATCCACCCACATTTAGTCCACCAGTAATTCTGGATAAGTCTACTTCCAAAATATATCATGACTGCACCTAGTTCTGCTCATGTGTTTTTTACACCATCCAACTCCCGGAATACATTTTTTTGTGTAAAGTGTATGTATTTCACAGTATGTAATTGTAACTGCTTTGTCTGTTAGTTTATGTATTTATTGACTGTATCCTTCATTAGATTGTTAGTTCCAAGAGGGTAACAACCATGCCTGTCTTGGTTAGCACTGCGTCTCTAGGATCCAGTGGAATGTCTGATATTCATTTAGTATTTGCTGGATAAATCATATAGTTTTCATTTTAATTCATCTCTCAAGGAAGCTAAATAGCCAAATACCAATACTGAGCTAGAGGGACCTCTGAGCACCTGCCCTAGAATATGAAGATAAGAATTGTTCAATTGAAAGTCTTAACACTAATAAACTATAGAAATAGAAATTACTTCTTAATACTTTTCTTAACCATATATTGTCTTGCATAGTATCTGTTACATAAAATATGCAAAACAAATAGTATTAAAATTGATTGATACAAATATACAAAATTATGAATATGTGGAAAATGACTTTTGTGTGGGTATATGGCTTCAGGTATATGCAGAACTTCCTCTTTCCTTGGTGGAATTATTGCCTACATAACTATTAATTTTCATTTAAAGTATTATAATATAGCTTAAATTATGAAAATTGCTGGAAGATCATGCTCCTAAAGATACCTGGGTTCTGGACTTAGTGGGGAATAGCTGAAGAAATAGGCCACAGAAATGCTATCTAAATGAAGGGATTTATTGGTTACTGAGCACAGTCCTTGTTAGGCAGATCTGCTTTGCATCTCAAAACCAGAACTTTTCAGACTAGAGAGAGCTATTCAGGAAAGAGACAGTTTCATCTGTGTGGATGAAGAAAGAAGAGGCCAAGAAAACAAACTGAGGATCAAGATGGAATTGATGGTCACAGAACTACTAGAGATATGGCTCTCAAATATTTGTGTGCTTCACAGTCGTCTTGCAGTAGTTATGTTGAAATATAGATTCCAAGGCTACATCACAGATATTGTTTGAAGGTTCATGATTGGACCCAAGAATGTGCATTTTATCAAGCACCCTAGGGGATTGGGCCACATTTTGAGAAAATTCACACTACAGAGTCTAACCCAAATAATAACCTAGAACAAAGAGTGATCATTTTGTAATGTAGGGCTGGCTTTGACATAGAACAGCAAGTTGGCTTTAGATAAATAGAAAATAACAGAGACAAGACAGCTTTTCTGAAACCAAGAATAGACTCTTCCAGATCCAAGTGTAAAGGGAATAATGCAAGGTTAGTGAACTTCATTAAACTTGGATGCTTATGTCTTTGAGGCTTTCCTTTTCTAAATCTGAACAGAAGCCTTTCCTTCCAGAAACAATTAATCTATCCATTAATTTAAAAAATACTTCATACATTATTTTGCACAGAGTAGGCACTTATTTCACAAATGCTCTGATTTATTAGATTTAATATGGGACTTTATCAAGAAATAAAAGGACTTTCTGTAACTCTT
>NW_006209177.1:2155212-2187190 GCF_000334495.1 Tupaia belangeri chinensis | reverse complement strand
GGTAACATACTTTAAAAAATGGTAAGTGCTGATGAGGCTGTGCTGAAAAAGGAACTCTCATACATTGTTGGTGGGAATTTAAATTAGTGCAGCCACTGTGGAGAACAGTATGAAGGGTCCTCAAAGATGTACAAATAGAACTACTATATGATCCAGCATTTCCACTCCTGGGTATCTACCCAAAGGATAGGAGAATGCTCAGTTGGAAAGAACTTGGACATCTATGTTTATGGTGACTGTTCAAAATTGCTAAGACACGGAACCAACCCAAATGTCCATAAACAGACGAATGGATTGAAAGTGTGCGCCACATATACTCTATGGAATACTACTTAGCTGTAAAATCAAGACCCTGGCATTTGATAATAAGTGGATGAATATGGAAGTTTTACTGCTAAGTGAAGCAAGACAGGCTATGAAAGAGAGACATTATACATCTCCCTTAGTATATACCAACTACCCACACTCTGTGGCAGAAATGAAAAGATGAGAGAATATAGAAGCATGAAAAGTGGTTACGGGTAATGGCGACAGTGTGGGAAGAGGACAAGAGAAGGGAGAGAATGTGAGGAAAG
The DNA here is from genome assembly GCF_000334495.1 of Tupaia belangeri chinensis. Lineage (NCBI taxonomy): Eukaryota > Metazoa > Chordata > Mammalia > Scandentia > Tupaiidae > Tupaia > Tupaia belangeri. Next base: position 2,186,615 of record NW_006209177.1, on the reverse strand, counting down.
GAATTGAGAAAAATAGAGAGGCAAGACATTTATGGGACACAGAAATGGAGAATGTATAATACTTCAACTGGACGGGTGTGAAGTGTATTCATGTTGGGTAAATTCATCTTATAAACTGTAGTGATACATAGTGATTGAATGTATAAAATAAATAAAAGAAAACCTTAAATGGCCAATTAGAAAAAAAGAAAATGCATTTAATACATCTAACTTACATCTAATCATAGCTCAGTCTAATCTACCTTAAACATGTTCAGAACACTTATATTATCCTAGAGTTGAACAAAATCATCTAGCATGAGACCTATTGAATAAGAAAGTTTTCAAATATCTTATGTAATTTATTTTACATTTTACTGAGTGAAAAATGGAATGGTTGTATGGGTACTCAAAATATTTTTATGCATGTGTATTGCTTTTGCAACATTATAAAGTAAAAAAATCATAAGTTGAATAATTGTTAGTCAGGGACTGTCTGAATTTTAAAATGGTTACCAAAATAAATCTAAATTAACATTAAAAAAAGAAGATGGTAATCTACTCAGAGAGATAAAATGTGCATAAACTAAACTCCAGAATATTTTCAGAATGATAGATAACAAGTCCTGGTAATGGATAACAAACTAACATCTGAAGTTGAAAGAGACAGAGATTAGGCCACCAGACAGGAATCAGGGTGGGAAAAAATTTGTTAGAAAATATAAATCCTTAGCTGGGTCTTGACAGAAGCAATAAAAATTTCAGAATCTTATTCAACAAAAATGTATGCATATTATCTATGTAATTTAAAAAGTATAATTGGGTATATTTGACAAAAGGAAGGAAGGAAGGAATGAGAAGAGCAAAAGCAAAACATTTGCCAAGTATGAGGCCTTCATTCCCATACATGTTCTGAGCTAGACATACATTTGGATTGAAGCATAAGAAGACATAATTTTTTTAATTTTTAGATTCTCTTTAAACCATTTTAATTTCACTTCTAAGTTTCTATGTTCCTGGAATGGTAGAGTATCTAAATTTAGTCATTGAGGACTTTTTATCCTCTGAGATTATACAAAACTCTCAGGGATTTAGCTATTACCAAAGCATTGTGAAGGAATCCAGGTCATGATAGTATTACTTCCTAGAACAAATATTGGCCCCACCCTGTGGGCCTTTCATGGCTATGACTCCATTACCTGAACCCCTGACTCTTCAGCAAAGCAGTTTTTCTACATGCCCTGCAGCTATTCTCCTCTGAGTTCCTCCATTTTCATAGTCCTTCTAACAAGGCAGTTCGAGGAATGTATCTAATTTTCAACCTGTAAAAATCCCTGAGGCAAGGAATGGCCAAGCTAGACAACCTGTTTAAAACTGGAGTGGTATGAGGACATATGGAGAACAAGACAAAAGACAAAATTACACACACACACACACACACACACAAATACACACCCATATTCCTATTCCTGTCTTTTTCAAAATTATTATAGAAAAATGAAATTCTTGTTCATAAAATTCACCTAAGTCTTCCAAATATTGGTCAGAAGCTCTTCAAAGGTTTCAGGAGACAAATAACATTTATAAAATAAAATGTTGACCACATTCATTCACTCCTGTTTTATATTTCTATGATGACTCTTGTACTTGATATTCAAATGTGTTCATTATGCTTTATGACTGTAATTTGCATGCTGAAATAATATTTGAACTGAGGCACTTGGGAGTGATTTATAATATTTTCATCTGTTTCTGTGTTTTAGAATGAAGACGATATACATCTATATAACCATAGAACTTTAACTGCACAGCTTTGTCTCCCTTGAACTCAACCTAAACCTAAACCTTTCATTTAAAATGACAAGTTGCTAGTAATACAGAGGCAGCAGTACCCTAGACTTATTCTGATCAGATTGAAGTTGAACCTTCCCAACTACACCTGGTGTGGTTGTGTTGGTACCTTTATAAGTCCCTTGGTTTAAATCCAGCCTGGTTCCCTGTTGCCACGGTCTCTAGACTTCTATATGGAGCCCATGTTGCTGAGCTAGATATTCATGCTCCCTCTTGGAGCTGAGCTTGTGTTGCTAGATGTGAAAAATCCAGAGGTCATAGAGCTTCTTTGTAGATTCAAAAGTCTTCTGTAAAGTGAGATGGTGGTGTTTGGTCAAGGACCTCCAAGGGCAATGAGTTCTTGATTTCCACACAACTTTCCTCCTTAGCTCCCAACAGCTCCTACAGTGAGATTGCTGTAGTAAACTTCTACAGATTTCAATTGAGAAAGGGGTTCATTCACTAAAAAAAAAAAAAAAAAAAAAAAACAGCAAAAATGGCCAGCTGTGGTGGTGCAGCAGTAACGTAACAGTCAGGTTTGTGTCTTGAGGTGTCCCTGTGCATGCAGAGCATGTGTGCTTATGCGACATCCTGACTGACTGAGGGAGAGAGTGGATCATGGATCATGATGTAATGACCCTGTTAGAATATCTGCTCTCTCTCTCTTCCCCTGGAGAAATAAATACAATTAAAACATTTTTAACATATGAAACCAGTGGACTACGTGGCACATGAAATTTTTTCTATTCTGGTAATAGCTCTGACCTTGAAATCCTATTTCTCAAGGAACCAGGCTTCAGTCCTGTCATGGGCAAAGCTGTATTCCCTCAAAATTCACAATTCACATGTTAAAGTCTTAATGCCCAATGTGACTGAATTTGGGAATAGGGCCTTTAAAAAGGCAATTAAGGTCAAACAAAGTCATTAAAGAGGGCCTAATCATATGACTTATGTCCTTATAAGAAGGGGAAATTAGGACACAGCCAGGCACAGAGGGAAGACCATGTGAGGACACAGTGAGAAGGTGGGCAACTACAAGCCATAGAGAGAGACTTTAGGAGAAAGTAATCCTGCTGATACTTTAATCTTTGGTTTCTAGCCTCCAGAACTGTGAAAGAATAACTTCTGCTCTTTAAGCCATTCATTCTGTCATATTTGATTATGGCAATCTGATCAGACTACTGTAAGCCCAATGACTCACATTTAACTATGAGCAACTACTGTTAACCCATCACTGTTCTAAGCCTTGGAAATATAATTATTAAACAACAAAAAGGAAAAGAAAATTATATCTTCACATCATCTAACAAGAAGCAGAGTCAGCAACCAGATTGCCAGGCTCTGCTATTTACAGATTGATAGACCATGAGCTAACTACTTAACCTTTCCATGACTCAGTTTTCTACATCTATAAAATAGACGTGGTGGGGACCAGCAGATGGTGTAATGGTTACGTTGCTGGACTCCCACATGGCCAACCATGGTTCAAGTCCTAGATCCAGCAGCTTCAAACTCACAGTGGGTATGTGTGCACGCATGCCCAAAATCCTCATAGGAGAATGAAGGAGAAAGGATTGTGGTGTGGCCATCCCTCCTGAGGGGGTGATTTCTTACTTTCTGTCTGTCTGTCTCTCCCTCTCTCCAGCAAGCACACTCACCCTACATAGAACAAAAATCTCTCTGGAAAAAAATGGATATGGTAACAGTACAATGTTCAAGTTGTGAAAATTAAAATAATTATTATGTGCAAAGCACTTACTATAGTATCTGGTGGATAATATTAGTATACAGAGTCTAGACAGATAAAAATATAAATGTATTATCTAACTCCAGATATGATAAGTGCTATGAAGTAACTATTATCCAAAAAACCTGGTAGAAAATCACACAAAGAACATTCCAGGCAAAGAGAAAAGCAAATGCAAAGGCCATGGATTCAGATGATGCTGAGCATGTTATAGAAACCATAAAATAATATCAATATGATAGAAAAATATGAGCAGTAGAGTGGGTAAAATTAGGTCAGGCAGATGAAGAACCAAATAATAGAGGGTTTGATTATGTCAGTACTTCTGCTAACTTTCCTAATATAAAATCAATCACTTTGGGCCCATGTTAAGTATTGAAATTGCCAGGATTTTCCATAACATACATATATATAAAAATCATGTGTCAATGGAGCTTAATTTTAATAGAAAGAGAAAATAAGCATCTTTAAAAATGATATACTACATTAGATATTGCTATACGCTGAAGGACAAACAAAAACCTAGTGAGTGGGATTGGCAGTGCTAGATCTGCAGGTAGTTTGCATTTTATCATATAGGACGGTCATGCCTGGGTTGGAGGTATAAACCAGAGAGCTATCAGCATGTCAGTGATACCCAAAGCTATTAAGACTGGGTGAAATCATTGAGGGAATGAGTGTACATAGGAAAGAGATGCAAGGACTGGTAAATTCCAGTGTTTATAGATTGAAAAGGTGAGGAGGAGCCAGCAAAGGAGATTGAACGGGAGCAGCCAGTGAAGTAGGAGTGAAGCCAAGAGTTCAGGGTGTCCTGGTTGTTAAGTGAAGAAAGTATTTCTGGGGACCAGATGGTTGTACAGTGGTAATGCAACACACTGCAAGGTTGACCCACATGAAAACATTCTGGAGACAATTCTGGAAACATCCAAATACCTCCCTGAACATGCTGGGAGCACATATGTCCAAGATTCAGGACTGACGGAGCTTGGGGGTGGATTGTGGCATGAAGATTCTGCTGGGGGTTCTCTCTCTCTCTCTACCATGGAAGAAATAAATAAATAGGCATGTATATATTAAAAAAAGGAAAGAAAGTATTTTTCAGGAGAAAGGAATAGTCAGCTGTGTCACTAAGGCGTTGCTAGGTCAAGCAAGATGAAGACTAAAAATTGGTCCTTAGATTTAGCACAAACTGTTCATCAAGTTAACAGAAGGGAAGACAGGTGGGTAGATGTAGAGGCAGGAGTTTGAGGAAACTCTGTTCTGATTACTTCAGTTTTCTCAGTGAATAATAGGGAACATGTTAATGAGCTGAAAATGAAGATGAAGAGGAGGATGCTAAAGCTTAGGGAGTAGGAAAGGGTATGAAATTGTCATCTTGGAGAGTGAGACGGTAGAAGTTTCCAGAAAATATTTTATGACTGCTCAGCAGCATTAAGGAGCCACTTGAAGTTCATGGTGTGAATTTAAAGTGAGACTAGCCAGCATAGTTGTGGGTTTTTCCGTCATGGACGGCTGCACAAGTACAGTGCAAAGTAGGCAAAGAGATGGAGTTAACTGAGGTTGTTGGTTTGCTAAGTGAAATGAGAGTGGAGCGAGGGAGTTGAGGATATATATATAAAGCAATTATAATGCTTGTCCATGGAAAAAAGGAAGGAAAGGGGACATTAGGAGGGTGAGAGACAGTGAAAAGTTTGTAGCATCAGTGGATTTTAGGGTCTGCTATAGTTGAAGTGATGGCTGAAAATCTGACATCAATTGAGTAAGCCAGAAAAATAGGAAAGGAGGGAAAGAACAAGACACATGAAATTGAGATTGTACCAATACGGATAAGAGCTAAAGAATGACATGGAAGTGACTGGTCGAGGAGTGTTGGTCATTGAAGGAGAGGAAGAAGTCAAGGAACTAAGAAGCCAGAGTGTTGGATCATCTATATTGATACTGAAATCACCAATAATTAATGTCAGAGTAGTATCAGAGGAAGTGATGATAAACCAGGAGCTACACTCATCAAAAAAGAAAAAGAGAAACTAGGGGAAATTCCCCAAGGATGGTCAAAGAGAATAACATAGCATAGGGAAGATACTGTCTTCTGGCATGTGATTGAAAACTTTTAACAAAAACTTGAGGTGATTCTTCTTTTCAGAAAAATTTGCAAAATGTGGTACAGGCCTTGTTAAGGACTTGGGGCATTATTCTAAGAGTGATGAGAAGACATTGGAGAGGCTTGACCATAGGAATGATTAAGCCCTTGTGGGTGCCCCAGTTTTTCTCAGCAACTGTATTTTTACCTCTAATTCTTACTCTGTTATCTAGGCTCTCACCAACCAATGGCCTACACATCCCTAAATGTGGGCCCTAGACCAAAACCCCTTTATCAGTAACAGTAACTAACCCCTATAGCCTCAGTTTCAAATGTCTTATCCTTTCCCTCCTTTCCTCTCTTTCTGACTTACTCCCTGTAATGTCAGATTTTCAGTCATCACTTCAACTATAGCAGATCCTATAATCCACTGAAGCTATGAAGTTTTCACTGTCTCTCACCTACCTGATGTCCCCTTTCCCTTCTTAATTCCATGGACAAGCATTATAATTGCTTGTTCTATTGCCATGAATTGACCTGATTTTCCTGTCCTTTTGAATTTACATCCCAGTGTGACCGGATCCCTAATATAAACCCAGTCTTTATCTATTCTACCATACAACTTACTTCCTCCCTTGCCCAAGCAGGTTACCTAGACTCATTCAGGGTCCTAATCAAAGGGAGTCCTGCTGTGATTCATTTGCACTGGTCAATGTTACGATGTTAGATTAATAAATTGTTTAGGTCAAGCATGATAAAAATTGGAGACCATGGATCTTGGTTTTGTTAAAAAGTAGAAAAGTTTTCCTATAGAGTGCAGGGTCATTATATTTGTAACAAACCATGTCAGTGCTCTGTATAGTTATTGTGAAAAAAAAAATAAGTGGAAATGTGGCAAACTTTTTATATTCCTTAGCAGAGTATTGGATATGTCATTAACTTGGTCATAAAGTCATTCATGAAATAGTTATTATCTACACTCTTTGTACAGCCACTGTTATGAGTCGTAGAGATATAGCAAGGAAGTACCCAGAGAGCAGCTCTGAACCAATGGGACCCTCTCACAGTTTCGTGAGAGTGACTGAAAATAAACAAATAAACACATATATTGAAATGTTTTCAGAAAGTGACAAGTACTGTAAAGATAATAACACAGAAATCTAGAGGACTTATTTTGTGTCAAGCATTGTTCTAAGTACATTTATGTATTTAGTCCACAAAACCCTTATAATAATCATATGAAACTGTTACTGTTATTATCACATTTTATAGATGAGGAAACTGAGGCTCAGGCAGATTAAATAATTTACAGACTTGGGCAGGTCATGTTTTAATGCTTCTATTTCTTCCCCTGGGAAGTGGAAATAACAAAAATAATGGTAAAAATGAAGTAAAGTTTTTTTTTTCTTTTTTTAATAATTAAGACAATTTATATATCCAAAGGACCCAGGACATAGAAAGTGCAAATTATTAATTCCTATTTTACACCTGAAGAAGCCATGGTTCAGAAAGGTTAAGTGTGTTACCCAAGTTCACATATTGAATGAGTGGAAAATGGCACTGTTCATGAATATTTGTTACCTGCAGGGCAGTCCTGGGACTTGCCAGCAGTTTCTGCTCCCTCCAAAGCTCATCTGCTACGTAGCACTGAGTCTCTAGACACGGGCAGTCAGGAGTTAACCACAAGCTAAAAATACATTTTATTTCAGCTCTATTCTCCACGCCTAGCGATACTCAGCAAACCGTATTGCAGAATTAGGACATGTGCAGTGTTAAACTGTGGCACAAAATCACAAGGAAAAACAACTAGAGGAGGGAAGGGCATACAGTAACATGAGAAAAAAGTGAGAAATAAGCAATATGTCTCTGTTTTTCTCATCACCAGATTACTTGCAATATCTCATAGCCGTAGGACCATTTCTTCAGGTTTATATTCTAAACAGGCAAATAAAAATGTATATCCAAAGCAATGCATGATTAATTTAAACTAGACATAAAAGGACCTACTTAACAATCTTAACTCCAGGGGGAAACATTAAAAGGCTTGTCTATCTCTAATTTTCCTAGTTCTATAAAATCAAGACTTCCATTAGATAAGATCTGAGCAAATATTAATAAATCTAAACTGAAGTCACCCTTGAGGTAAGCTCTCAAATGCTGGCTACTACCATACATAGTCTTCTTGATGTCTGCAAATGTAACACAGTAGTGGTGTGTGAATGACCAGCTTTGCCAGCACCATCATATCCCAGTGCACAAAAGACAGAAGAGAAGACTCTCATCCTTAAATTCCAAACTGTCACATCTAACAGCCCACAGCCCAAGCATTTAGTTGTCAGAGAGGTGAGGTGCCTTCTTAGTCTGTGGCTTTTAGTAGGCACATCCTAGCCTGAAAATAATGTTTATTTCACAACCACCCAAGAACCTGAGAACCTTTAGGAATATGGAAGGGGTCTTGCTTTTTAAAAGAATTTCCTCCAAGGAAGAAAACAGGTGTCCTTATTTCATGAGATTCTGAGAATCAAGGTAGTCCTTCCCTTGAAAACCAAGCAAGCAAGCAACCAACCAACGAAACAAACAAATGAAATACCAAAAAACAATCTCCTCCCCTGTCCTTTAACCAAAGTAAATGTTCTATAATCTTCCATTGACCACATTTAATTTGAAATACTTTTTATTTATGATTTAGCATTTGCATGCACAAGAGAGTAAAAGAAAGAGAAAGAGAGAAACACCATCCACATACCTTGTTCATACCTTGCAATTCTCTTCCTCCAGGCTGCCAGATTCCTGAGTATGTGTGTACATACTCAATGCATTTTCAAACAACTGAGCCTGGGACTCAAACCTCAGTTGGCTTGTGGCTTCCCACTCTGTGGTCAGGCACTCTACTGACTGAGCCACAGAGGCTGGTCTAATTTGAAATATTTAATAATAAATTTCCCACAAACAATACTTCTTGGCATATCTGCTGTGATTAAATAGCCAAATAGCAAGTCAAGAAGTAGAAAATACAAACCAGCAGGTCAGCTTTGTAGGTCACATTATTAGAAAAGCACATACACATTCAGGAAAGTCCAGGATCCATGGCATTTCCTTTCACTTCTCCACAAATAGGTGGACTAATCAAGGATCCTTGCATTAAAAATGTCCCACCTTCTTGACCCAGCAATAGCAGCATGTATTGGTTGCTGCTGGTTGGCAGGTTAAAGTCACATGGGAAACCATGCACATTCCTTGTCCCTTTAAAGAATACTGGATGGTGGCATATACCTGTTGTCCCAGGTACCAGGGAGGCAGAGGCATGAGAACAGAGACATAGTGAGACCCTGTCTAAAAAACCACCACACATACATAAGAAAAAGAAAAGAAGGAAGAAAAAAAAAAGAAAGAGAAAAGAAAGAAAGAAGGAAAGAAAGAAGAAACGTAAATAAAAAGAGAAAGAAAAAAATATGAGAAAGAAAGAAAGAGGAATAAGAAAGGAAAATGAAAGAGAAAGAAAAAAGAAAGAGAAAATAAGACAGAGAAAAAGAAAGAAAAGGAAGTATGAAAAGAAGGGATGAAGGAAGGAAGGCAGGAAGAGAAAAAGAAAGAAAATGTACCATTTTGTCTTGCATGGAATCATAGCACTGTTCTCATCACCTGTTCTTTCCCCTGGGAGGCCTGGCTGGCCCCTACCCATCCACTTTGCCAGGCCCCAACCAGGAAAAATCACCAATACATGTTACCCCCTGAATGTCCCTCTATTACAGTATTTTCTTGCCAGATATTATTTTCTCTGTCAGCTGTGTCAACCCTATATGCCATGGGCTCCTTAATGACAAGGACAAGGCTAACTTGTCTCTGTTTCCTTAGAGCCTAGACCAGAGCTTGAAGCAGAGTAGATGAGGGATAGCAGAAGAAAATGGAAGCGGGAGAGCTAGAGAGAGAAGGCTTAAGTGAGTGTGAGTCTCTGCTATAGTCAGCATGTTCCAGGTGTGCCCTGCCTAGTTCTGCTAAAAGGCTTGAACCAGGGGAGCATCATGAGGCTTCTGCCATTATAGTTGGAAAAAAAAAAAAAAGGATGGTCTTCTATATCTCTATCCAAAATGGAAGTGTTTTTGTAGAAGAGTGAATGGTTTAGCCATTCTTTCTCCCTCCTCCAACCTTGCCCCTCTTGGTCTAAAGAGACTCCCCTGGAAACCACTGGAACTCCCCAAAAACTGAGAAAATGAGGACAAGAGAGTCACCAGGATTCTGAAAGTGTACATGGGACAAAGAAAGCTCATGCTGTGACCTCTTTTTGTCTCACCCACCCCTCCTTTTTCCTAATTCAATTCAAAAACATTTCACAGGCCTACTATTGATTGAGAATATGCATTTTCTATTGCATTCAAAAGCATCAGCATCATTTCAGGCAATTTGTCTCCAAACCATAAGCATTAATTAGTGTAGCACCCTTTCAGAAATTTGAATCGCACTATTGTATAGTGGTTTCACTTCTTTTTTCAAGGCCGACCTCAGAATTTTCAAGGCTTTGTGACAGCAAGTGATAGTGTGAGAAGCAGCTCTTTCCAAGTGCCAAGAGAGGCATCTGTGCTATGAGGCCTCCTCCCATTCGTGAAGTAGGAAGGCTTTCCCCCAAACCTCAAATGTATTCAGCCTTCTATATTTCCATTGACTAGAGCTGCCTGACTAGACTTCAGACAAGATGTCTCAGTGTGGAGTCTTCCATATTATTGCCCTCCCAAAGACCAGGGAATCTCTTGGTTATTAATTTAACCAAAGGGATTGCAGAAGTTGGTCATAGACACTTTAGGCCTAGACCTAAGGAGAGTAATTTAGTTGGAAGCCACATTTTTGATATCCTGATTGTTTTTCCATTTTTTTAAAAAAGGTTTTATTAAGTAAATGGGCTGAACTCTCTTTTTACACTAGTTTGATTTTTTAATAGAATATGAATGAAAATGTAAAAGGCACTCAGAAGCATCTTCTGTACCCAAAGCACCAGATGTGAATTCCACTAGGACAAGAACTATCTAGACCACCCATCTTCATTTGTCTGTGAGATATGGTGTAGTGCATTGATTCAAGTTTATGGACTGTGCATGGCACATGGACAAACAAATTAATAATGCACATGGCATAGAAGTTAAGTAATTGAGACTCAGAAGAGCCCTTAGGAAAGGTCATTAAAATAGTGTTGTATAGACTTGTCTGATGGTTGTAGTCACGTAGCCACTTGTTGAAAATGTAGATGACCTGCCTGTATTCCTGACTTGATGGCCAGAGCTATCAGGGAAGGGGACAGAATTAATCATTTAAACAAGCTACTGTGGTGACTCTTTTATTAAGTGATTTTAAATATATTTATAAGATTTTATAACCTTCACAACTAACCAATTGAACATTTTCGTCACTTCCAAAAGAAAACCCCATACATATTAAGTAGTCATTCTCCATTTCCACCCACTCAGCTTCTGACAACCACTGATCTCCTTCTGTCTCTATGGATTTGCCTATTCTGGACATTTAATAAAAATCAAATCATACAGTATGTGGCCTGTTCTTTCTTGTTTCAATTAGTATAATGTTTTCAAATTTCATCTATGTTATAGCAGGTATCACTATTTCATTCTTTTTTTAAAAAAGAACTATGTATTTAATTTAATTAATTAATTTATCTATTTTAATTTGACCAGAGAGATACACAGAGAGAGAAAGAGAGGGAAAGTGAAAAAGAAAGCCACTGGGACTCAAACTGTGGTTAGCCATGTGGTAATGTCTAGCTCCTTAACCACCATGCCACCTTCTGGCCCCACTTCATTCTTTTGCATGGCTAAATACTATTTTATTGTGTGGACATACTGCATTTTGTTTATACATTCACTCCTCGATGGACATTTGAGTGTTTTCCATTTGGGGACAATCATGAATAACGCTGCTATGACATTTGTATGGACACCTGTTTTCAATCCTCTTCCAGGGTACAGTCATAGTAGGCAATAATAAGGTCATGGTGGGGCGGGAGGGGGGGAAGAGAGACATAATTTGGGGAAAAGCATGTCAGAGGTCATATAAGGGTTCAATAGCAATGTTGGTCCAGAACCCAGACCTCCTGACTTCCCAGTCAAGACTCTGTTCCTACCTCACAGTGCAATCCCAGTTAGAAATCTGTGACAACCTTTAAAAATGTTTTTCCTAGGGATTTGGAGAAATAAATAGAGTTAGTTTCCATATCTGAGCAATCCATAACTGGTGAAGTTCTGTCAGCAACAGAGTTGAGTAACTGCTTCTACCAAACAGTAACAAGCCATTGGAAGAGAATATATAGCTTCTTGGGGACCCTCACTCATTTAGCATGGGTTGAAGAGAAGATAATATCACCCTTGACTCATCTACCTAGAGGAAGTTAAAGTCACTTCCATTTCTCTGTCAGATACCCTAGAGTAGCATTGAGCACTCTTTTTCTTGGAAACACTCTCCACTCAGGCGACTGCTATCATTGCTGAACTTGAACACTTGAAGGAGAAACAGTCTACGAACAGGCACCAATTTTTCGAAGGAGCATGACTTGTGGGGGCAAGTGTTCATTGGGGACTTATTTTCTAGGCACCAAATACTGATCAAAGATGTAGTTAACTATGTATGAAATTTTAGCTCCCTCAATTAATTGGGGGCACTAAATTATGGCTGTTCCAAATAGCAAAAAAGTCTTTATGAAAATTGAACCTGTTAAAGGGAATTCTCCCAGGTTAGGAGCAATAAACTTCAGCAGACTGCAATGACAATGACCTTTAGAAGAACAGCTAACTTCCCTATCAGTGAAAAAGGTATCAGAGGGCTAAATCTGAGGCTGTGCAAAAAAAGCTGGCAAAAGTCCAATCCAGTTAGGCTAAACCAACTATTAGTCCTATAGTAAAATTGGACTGAGTTTGGTTGCTTAATCAGTATTCATGGTATTAACCACTTTCTTCTTTTACATTTTCTTTTGGAAGATACTGACTGCTATGATCTAAATGTTTGTGTGTCCCAGAATTCATATGTTGGAACCCTAACCCACATGATGATATTATTAGGAGGTGGAGCTTTTTGGGGAGGTGAATAAGTCACGAAGGCAGAGCCCTCATAATTTGGATTAGTACTCTTCATAAAGAAAACCCAGAGAGCTAGTTAACCTGCTTCATAATGTGAGGACACAAAGAGAAGGTACAGTCTAAGAATCAGAAAAACAGGCCCTCACCAGGCACTGAATCTTCTGGCACCTTCATCTTGGATTTTCTGGCTTCTAGAACTTGTAAACAATAAATTTCTGTTGTTTCTAAGTCATCTAGTTTATGATATTTTGGTATAGCATCCTAGATATATTTTTTTCTAAATATCTATATGTATACATTGTGTGTGTGTGTATTTAGAACTATTTTATTTAACTTTATTTATTTATTTATTTTAATTTGATGAGAAAGAAAGTGAGAGAGAGAAAGTGAGAAAGCAAGCCACCAGGTCCAGGACTTGAATTGCAGTCCGCCACATGGAAGTCCAGCACCCTTAACCACCACACCATCTACTGACCCTCCAAAATATATTTTTATGAGCAAATATTTTAAATAAACATTAAAAGAAAAAATTCTACAATACTAACAATAAATACATTTCTGAACTGGTCAGTAGTTTCTCTTTCTGCAAGCAATTAAAAATACATTTCTGAACTGGTCAGTAGTTTCTCCTTCTGCAAGCAATTTTTTTGTAAATTAAACAAGCACCTACCTAGTACAGACTAGGTACTCAACAAGTACTTTGAAAGAATAAATTGATGATGAAGTTTTATAAGAAAACAGACCCCGTTCTTGAAAACTTTTAAAAGGCATAAATGGAATTCTGGAAAGTTTACAAAGTGACAGCAATTGAGGTCACAAGCAGGAGTTTGAAAGAGATCCATTAAAACATGAGAAAGGGATTAGAGTAAGAAAGATATCTTAGAACATAGTGGTCTTTACCTAGGCTTCAGACATAGTCAGACATTGTTTAATATGCAGGAAAAGGAAGACGAGGAGAAATAAAACGGAATTGATGGAAAGAAAGAAGAAATTTGCAAAAGCGAAGGAGCATGAGGAATGTGAACAGCAATGAAGAAACTGCCCAAGACATCAGGGTACTGCAGGTGACCTTTTAAATTCTATGTCATTGCCGTCAAGAACAACCTAGCTTCTAACCCTTAGTTCCCACAGCCAGGATAATTGATTTGCTGGACTCACTAGGGCAGAAGACTCAAACTCTCATGTCACTGACCAGTGTCATTCCTTGGCCTAGTGCCCATTCCCACCGCCAAAGGCAGAACAAGCTAGGCTTCATCTGTGTTTGTATCTGCTCCCCACCACTTGCATTACTGCCTGGGCTCTGCCTCCTGTCAGATCAGAGCAGTATTAGAGTCTTATGGGAGCACAAACCTTATTGTTATGTGATTGTTTGACTGTATATTGCAATGTGGTAGTGGTGGAAATGGGGTGCATGGTGCATGTGTGTGCTTGGGTCATCACGTGTCCAAACTTCTCTTCCCATCCAGCCCCTGTCCATGGAAGGATTGTCTTCTACAAGGTCAGTCTGTGATGCCAGGAAGGTTGGGGACTGCTGCATTACAAAGTTCCATCCTGCCAACACATACAGCCTAGTTCTGGCCTTAGGATCCACAACTTCGATCTTAGAATGATACTGAATCAAATGTTACTGCCAGTTTCTGGCCCTGCTGTTCAGACCTCATACTTTTGTGTTTAGGATCCTTATTCTGAATGTGTGATTTGGTGATACCTGTTGATGAGCCCATCTGGGCTTGTGGGTTTGCTTCTTTCTGTTCAACTGTCCTAGCCAAGGAGGTTCTGATCATCAGTGTCCCACCACCTCTATGTTCTTCAGGACTGTTTCCCTACCAGGGTGCTTGCTTAGGTCTCTGGAAATTATCTGTTTCCTCCTGCATGATGCCTGGGAAAGTTGTCGCTTCACAATGCTGAGTTTCTGTCTTGGTTCCAGCCCCAGACCTCTGAACTTGACCTTCCCATCTGGAACAACAGTAAATGGCAGGACCTCCTATGCCAATTCACCTTCTAACTAGAGTCCTTACTTCCTGTCCATAATACATAGGGAACTTGGCTGATCAAATCGTGCCCTACCACTTGGGTTCTCTGAATTCTCCCATCACTTACCTAAGTATGTGATCAGCTAGTGACACTTCTGGAAGATTGATTCCTTGACTAAATGTTCATTGAACACTTACTATGTGTGAGGCGATAAGATATGGGGACAAACATGGAGCTTCTAGGTTGAGGCAAAGATAGATGGTAAATAATCATTCAAACCATGTAATGGGCAACCCCAAGAGAATCAGCCTCTTTAGCCAGGCAACTATTTAGATGAGAAGATACAAAACTCTCACTTAGACCCCCTTCAACCCACTGAGATAACAGTTGAGCACCCGGCCCAGCAAAGTGACCACACTCAAAAAAAAGGCAAGGCAAAGGAAACTCTGATTTCAAAGCTTCTGTCAGGTGTTTATGTAGCTAAATGGTGGCTGTGAAGAGGTAAACAGCCTAGTAATGACTCCCATTTCTTATGCACCTACAGGCCCCCAGGCACAGTCTTGAAAGCTCTAAAATGAACAAAGAGGAACTGACATAGCTTTGTGTAATAGAGTAAAATGCTACCTCCAATGGATCCTGGGTCATCTGGGCTGATCACTCTGGAGTTAGGAAATGTTTCTCTTCCTTTAATAAGGACTTAGACAACTCTGTTTGAAGAAATTTATATTTGTCCTTGGGGGCTGTGCATCTGTTTGTATGGAGGCTTCTCTTCCCAGCAATTACCCATCAGATCACCCAGAAGGAGGTCTGTAAGTGAGCAGGAGAAAGGGAAAGGATCCGAATTGGAATGTGCAATCCTAGCTGAGGTGCTGTTAAAACCCCATCCCCACCCCAGGTTGAAAGAATGGGTTCTTCTGAGGGCCTGCCCAGTTCTGAGAAGGAATGAACCCTCCCTAAAGATAGATGGGAGTCCCATATACCTTTTCTAATCCCTTTTTCCTGGAAGAGTAACTGGGAGAAGTTAGTCAATGACCTTTTTAGAATTAAGGACTGTATGTTTTTTTTCCTCATAAAACAGAAAATTAACATGGGGTTATTAGTTTTATGATTCTGATCTACCAATTAATATTGTTGGATCAAAATTAGGGCTGTGGTAGGAAATTTCTGTGTTATTGAAGTGAGAAGTGAGTCAGATTGGGACAATATCAAGTTTTCACAGTTCAGGTGACCCTCATGGCAACATTAATAGCTATGATTTTGGGGGGGATATCTACATACCTTAACTGCATTTGTTTTTACCTTAATAAAATTTGAAATTTTTCACTCCGTTTTAATGTTAAAAAAAAAAAAAGATAGATGGGAGTCTGCACAGAAGACGTTTGGTACGGGTGACCTCTGTAAAGATGTGGACCATGCAAGGCTCTAGTCCCAGGACAATAAAGTATTATTAAGCATTGGAGTAAACCCATAAGTGGATTTTCTGTGATACCATGTGTGTGTTTGTCCCTTGGACTATGGATGGAAATGGCCCCATGGGAATTGTAGGCTGAGAAACAGGGTGGATATAGGAGCAATGATAAGGCATAAGCAAGACAGTAAGCAGAAGTCTCAGACATAGAAATAGAATCCAATTCTCTCCTTCCCAAATAGGTCTCCCCATAAGTTTCTCTGTTTCCAGAGCTACTATTATAGTCTACTCAGCGAGAAATAAGAAGACATTCAGATATAGCCAAATTTATTGGAGTTTTTTCTAGAATACATCAAGCTTACTTCTATCTTGGGATCATCATATTTGCTCTTCCCTTGGACCGGAACACTCTCCCTCTAGTGTATTACTCTCACGTTCCATTTAAGGCCCTGTTTACATACTTCCATTCCATGGCCCAACTTCTGTGGTATAGGCAGTAGGGTGTCACTGTGTCATAGTGAAGCCATATGGAAGACCTGTGTTCAGATTCTAGGTTGATCAGAATATATTAGGCACTCCCATAATCCTGGCTGGCTGAGAGACTTGGAAAAGGATCATTGTGTGACAATACCCTGTTGAGGATCTCTTCTCTCTCTCTCTCTCTCTCTCTCTCTCTCTCTCTCTAAGAAATACATAAAATAAACTTGAAAGGAATCATTCTTCTCCACCAGAATATAATTCCTTTGGGGCAGGGGCTATATGTATGCCCAGTGTTCACAACAGGGTTGGGCATATAGTGAACATTCATTAACTACAGTGATATATTGTTAAATACATGACTATATTTTTTAGCTTAATGTCTATTGTTTTGTTTATTCCAAAGATGTCCTTAATTTCTGGAAATTGCTTCCCTGCTGACTATCTCCTCCATCACTTACTTAGTGACAGACACTGTAGACACAGGGATGTAGCAGAGAGTTGGCATCAATCCTAGGCTGCACCAATCAGTTTTCTTTCCCAGTATTTGAGGCACAGAGCTGAAGAAGAAGAGAGGTAACACTCTCTTCTGCTAGCTGCAACAGAGGGCTCAGAAACCCAGGACATGGCAGTGATCATTCTTTGCCATGCTGACTGGGAGCAGACACAGTCAGTTTTAAGCAAATGGAATCATGGTGTAGACGACCATGCAAGGCTCTAGTCCCAGGACAATAAAGTATTATTAAGCATTGGAGTAAACCCATAAGTGGATTTTCTGTGATACCATGTGTGTGTTTGTCCCTTGGACTATGGATGGAAATGGCCCCATGGGAATTGTAGGCTGAGAAACAGGGTGGATATAGGAGCAATGATAAGGCATAAGCAAGACAGTAAGCAGAAGTCTCAGAAATAGAATCCAATTCTCTCCTTCCCAAATAGGTCTCCCCATAAGTTTCTCTGTTTCCAGAGCTACTATTATAGTCTACTCAGCGAGAAATAAGAAGACATTCAGATATAGCCAAATTTATTGGAGTTTTTTCTAGAATACATCAAGCTTACTTCTATCTTGGGATCATCATATTTGCTCTTCCCTTGGACCGGAACACTCTCCCTCTAGTGTATTACTCTCACGTTCCATTTAAGGCCCTGTTTACATACTTCCATTCCATGGCCCAACTTCTGTGGTATAGGCAGTAGGGTGTCACTGTGTCATAGTGAAGCCATATGGAAGACCTGTGTTCAGATTCTAGGTTGATCAGAATATATTAGGCACTCCCATAATCCTGGCTGGCTGAGAGACTTGGAAAAGGATCATTGTGTGACAATACCCTGTTGAGGATCTCTTCTCTCTCTCTCTCTCTCTCTCTCTCTCTCTCTCTCTCTAAGAAATACATAAAATAAACTTGAAAGGAATCATTCTTCTCCACCAGAATATAATTCCTTTGGGGCAGGGGCTATATGTATGCCCAGTGTTCACAACAGGGTTGGGCATATAGTGAACATTCATTAACTACAGTGATATATTGTTAAATACATGACTATATTTTTTAGCTTAATGTCTATTGTTTTGTTTATTCCAAAGATGTCCTTAATTTCTGGAAATTGCTTCCCTGCTGACTATCTCCTCCATCACTTACTTAGTGACAGACACTGTAGACACAGGGATGTAGCAGAGAGTTGGCATCAATCCTAGGCTGCACCAATCAGTTTTCTTTCCCAGTATTTGAGGCACAGAGCTGAAGAAGAAGAGAGGTAACACTCTCTTCTGCTAGCTGCAACAGAGGGCTCAGAAACCCAGGACATGGCAGTGATCATTCTTTGCCATGCTGACTGGGAGCAGACACAGTCAGTTTTAAGCAAATGGAATCATGGTGTAGACACACACACACACAGAAATACAATTCTTAAGTGGGCAGAATTCTTAATTGGGTTCTAGTTTCCCTGATTCCAATTTCATTCCTGGCACATATCCCAGACTTCTGATTTCTCAAGAAAAATCTAATAATTTTGGAAACAAATTATGTTATATCCATAAATCATTTGAGTCAGATTTCTAATACTTGCAACTGGGAGTCCCAACTTAAACAGATTTGGAGACCAGAAGAGAAGTCTAGTTACCATTTTGTGAATTATTGGCATATAGATGATGTGGTGCAAATTGACAGAATTCACCACATTCAACTCTTTTCTTATTCCTAGGCATATAGCATGACTTTCTAGTCTCCCTTGCAGGTAATGTGGGCAATCTTTCTAGTTTTGCATGTGGAAGTAACATGCCACTATAAAGTTGGAGAGAGCTAAGTAGCAGTGGCAGTATTCCACATTCCATATACCATAATGTAGTGGACATGTCATGAGATGGTGTCATGACAAGGTGTCATCATGTGTCACTACATTGGTTGAAGGAGAAATAAACCATTATTTTGTATTCAGTCTCTGAGATTTCAGAACTAATTTGTGATGATAGCATAATGGCTCATCCCAGCTAACTCAGATAGTAATTGGTGGTATGGATGGTCTAGGATAGAGTGCCATTGACAGCTAAAGTTCAGATGGAGGAGGGTTGGTCAACAAAGATTGTGCAAAATATGTCAGATAATAGAAGAAAAACCAAGATCATGGGGGAGGGGTCCTGAAATCATTGAAGAGGGATTAACACATAAGAGGTACTCAGAAGCTATGGAAATTCTGCTAAAATGTTAAACAAGATGAAGATGGAAGAGGGCCTATTGGATCCTGCAACATTCCAGCCATGGGTGACCTTGAACAGATTGGAAGAAATTGAAGAATGATCAGGGAATGGAGGAACTGAGTTTAACATGAACAGACTATTTGTTCACTTTTTATGTTGCAACAAATAAATGAGGTAATAGAGGAGGATGTAGATCCATTATGGCATAATGGGTAGAAGATACTTAAAGATAGAAGATACTTGAGAATAGTTAAATTCTGATAGACTCAGGTAGTAATGGATAATATTATCCATCAGAAAGTGTGAATTAACTTCATCCCCACGGGGGGGAGGTGGGGGGTGGGCGGTCATGCTGCAATTCCTTCTCCTCCACTTTCCTCTAAGGATTTTGGGTATGCACGCTCATCCTCCTGGTGGAATTTCAAGCTGCTAGTCCATGATTCAAACCATGATTGATCATGTGGGAGCCCAGTGCCTTAACCACTATACCACCTGCTGGCCCTTCTCACAGTTCTTTAATCAGCTGCCCTGATTTTCTTAGTTCCTTGAATGGGCTATACACTTCCTTACTTTTAGATTTTTGTGCATGCTGTTTCCTTTTCCCAGAAGACCTTTCACCAATACTCTAAACTGGACTGATTTGTATGTCCTGGTAATTTACCATAGCGCTCAGCAACTCTGTGCATGTCCTTGAGTCACCATGACCAATGGCTACATGACCATTCTAAAAACTCTCATAACACTAAATGCATGCCCTTATTACATGGCATTGTGAACAAGTGTTTATATGTCTGTCTCCTCCACTAGATGGTGAGAATCTTGAGGGCAAGAACTGTGTCTCCATCTGTGTTCTCAGCTTTGACCACAGTGTCCAGCATATAGTAAGAGAGAAAGAAATAAAAGAAAGAGAGAAAGAAGAAAGAAAGAAAAGGGATGAAAGAAAAAGAAAGAAAGAAAGAAAGAAAGAAAGAAAGAAAGAAAGAAAGAAAGAAAGAAAGAAAGAAAGAAAAGGAGGAAAAAGAAAGAAAAAAGAAAAGGAAGAAGGAAGAGAAAGAAAGAAGGAAGAAAGGAAGGGGAAAAAATAAAGAAACGATGAGGCCATATTTAGGTAGGTTTCTCCAGTTTACAGGAGTAAAAGTAGTACTGTCCCTTGCTAATCATCTGATAGAAATGGGCTCCTGTTACTGACACCAAGGCTAAAGTCCACAGACATTGTCTCCAGGGAATCTAATATCTTTTTCTTAGAGAGGAATCTAATGTGGCCTTAACCTCCAGGACCCCAGGGAGCTACTAAAAGTTCTTTGGTAGAAAGCAGTCATTAGCATGGAAATTAAAGCTGAAACTGGCCAGAGATAGAGAGTGGGTTGTTGTAGAACATTTCAAGTACTGAGGACACTAGATAACTCCAGGAAGGAGCCTACTCAGGGAATAAAGAAAAGAGGGCAAACACACAGGATGTTCTGTTCAGGGAAATGTCAGAACATGGTGACAGATGGAATGTGAGGAACAAAGCATACTTAAGAGCCAAAAGTTGCTCTCCGAAGAAAATGTTTCATTTCTTTTTCCAACCAAGAGGTCTACTTTAACTGTTAGAAAGCCCGTAATATAATGCAACATACAGAGACAAGACACTGTACTCTTTGGATATCACATCCAGTCCGCAGGGCATCCTGACATTTGTTGGCTGGATAAAATCAATAGGTTACTGGCCTTGAGTGGGGCAGAGTAATGTCTGCAATGGCAGTGCCTTGGCATAGAAGTCACAAAATGCTAGGGGAATATTTTCACAGAAATGAGCTTCTTCCTGTGAAAGTGCATAGTTAGGAGTATAAAACATAATGAAAGCAAAGACTTCTTGCAGTTCTCATTCACTGTTAACACCACATTTCATTCATTCATTCACTTAATTTAACAAATATTTACTGAGTATATACTATTAAATTATAGGAAAAGTCATGACACATTTTCACATAGAAAAAATCCATCATGACTTTTCTGGCAACCCAATATGATCTGGACATTGTTTTTGGCTTTGCAGATACTTTATCAGATTGGATAGTCTTATAGGAGCCAGTCTTTCAGGTGGGACAGAGGTAAAATGCAACATGTGAGACAATCCCACATGAGAAGATTACCAGTTCATATCCAAAGACTTCTCTGAGTACATCAAACATGCATGTGCCCACAATCTGGGGCTTGCTGCAGTTCTAGGCACAGATCACAGTGTTAAGATTATGTGGCGGTGTTGCCTCTTTCTGCTTGTCTCTCTTTGTATCTGTCTCACTCATGGAAGAAATAAATAAATATTAAAAACTCTTAAAAAGTTAAAATCTTGTAGAACTTCTATGTAAATAGACAAGAAAGAAAAAGTAAGCTCAAAAGATACTTTTATAGAATTATAATTACTGACCTGGTCATACAGCACGATAGTCCAGTGTTGTGCATTGTGAGCTGGATCCTAGATGGTCGACCACCATTCAATTCCTGGCTCTGGTGGCTTGAAAACCACACTGGCCACATGTGTGTCCATTCCCAAGATCCTGACAGGGTGGAAAAATAGAGGAAAATGGATTGCAGCATGATCATGCCACATTGGAGGGGTCTTTATATATTTATATATTTATATATCACTCTTTCTCTCTCTTTTGCAAGTGCACATGCCCTCTGACAATAATAATAACAAAAATAAACTAGAAAATACTAAGTACTTGAGGGGAGGAGAAGAAATAAGGAGAATGAGGATACTTTCAGCAATATATAGTAGAAATTCCAGCTAAAAATGGATTACAGAGGAACATAATGTATTAACTCATAACAGGAGATCCAGAGGTAACACAGGCAATAGGGTTAGTTCATCAGTGGCTCAGAAGTGTCATGAAGGATTCAGGTAGTTTCCTTTTCTGCTCTGTCATCTGTTGGATTGGCTTTATCCTCAGATTGAACAGCAGGTACTTATCATCTAAAGATAACAACAGATTCAAAAGTCCAAAAGAGAAAGACAGACATTCTTATCTCAGACATTCTTCTCTCAGACCTCACACAAAAACAGAGAGAGAGAGAGAGAGAGAAAGCTGCCAGGTCTAGGACTTGAACTGCAGTCAGCTATGTGGGAATCCAATGTCCTTAACCACCATGCCACCTGCTGGCTCCAATGCTAAGGTCTTAAACTCAATAAGAGGCTTTCATGTTTCAAGTATAGAAAAAGAGACAGTGTTTGTGAAAAGAAGAAAGTGAAAGGGAAGAGTAGAATAGGATGGTCTTGAAGAGAGAGAGGCCATCTGCAAGTCTTGGGCACCAAGGTCAACCATATGAAGAGACAATAAGCCACTGACAGGCAATAAGCTGTGGAGTGATGTGTTTTGTCTTATGTGTTAAAATAAGCTGATTTTATCTGCTGGTTGGAAAATAGTTTGTAACAGGGCCAGATCAGGTGTGGAAAGACCAGGCTGGTGGCCTGGTAAAAAATGACAGCATTACCCTCTCCCCAGGCCCTTGTAAGAGCCTCTAAATGGCTTCAATGCCTTCACACTCATTCCTTTCCATTCTCCTTTGTATTGCTGTCAGGTCAAGCTTTCTAATATTACTACTTTGCTCAGTGTCACTGGTGTAATCTCCTCTCCCCACTGGCAGAACAAAGTCTGTCTTCTATTCCATTTACCAGGCTACATACATCTATGGAAAGGGGCACTTTGCCTAATTTGTAGAAGAGTCTAGACTAGTGGTAGACCTGTCCTCCTTCACCTTGTGTTGGCTGACTCTAATTCACTCCCAGAAACAGAAATCCCTTACTGCAATTTATTTGACCAATGTCCCACAGAACTGGGCAATGTGGAACCCATGTGTGAAGTCCTAGGCTGTGGTAGGTACACATTTATTGTCTTCCCACAGGTCTGAACCTACTGAATTATATGAGACTTCCTACTAGCCTTCCCCTAGTTCCTAGAAATTGAGTGCTTCCTGTCAGGTTTTCTTCTTCACCTCCTTCTCTTTCTCCTCTCCAACCCCTATATATTAAGTGTCTTTACAGAGACTGGTGCAAAGCAGGTTGATAGTATTTTCTTTTTAACTGAATAGCTAGACTAGATTCACTGGAGTGTAAAGACCCTGGTTGACTCCTATCTATGTCCACCACAATAAAGGACCTTACACAGAGTAACTGCTTAATAAACACTCATGACATTGACTTCCACATTTACTCAGAGGCCACTCACTAGGTTCATTGTCAAGAGTGTAATGGGAATTTGTGTTACAAAGCACTGACTGAAGGATGCTAAACCAAAGCTAAACTTATAATACTGCCTAAAATGGAAGCAAAAGTCTTCTGGTGACTTCTTTCTAATTACAAAAATTTGAGTATCCTGCAAAAGCAATTAATCTTGAGAATCACACTCAAACATGGATCTAACTCTTGCTCTTGCAATATCCAGATCTACATTGCATATTATAACTGAAGATATTTTCCAATCATTTCCAGCCTTAGTGACATTCCTTCCTCTTGGGAACTGAGACATTTTGGTATTCCTCAAAGATGGGAGATTACTTATGAGAGAAGCTACACCCATACACAAGAAAATTCCTGAAAAGTACACTGAAAGTTCCAACCCACCAGTAATTTGTGGTATAGATTCCAATTGCAAAATGACATACCACTGATTAAAATATATTCATGTGTTTTTGTAAGAGTCTACATACATATTTTGATTCTTTCCATGATAACATGCCGTGATCATTATACTTAATCAAATTACATTCCAGAAGAGAAAGCCATATTTTGTTGTATTAAAGATTAAATTGTGTCCTCCAAAAAGATGTGTCAAAACCCTAATGCCAGGGCCAGCAGGTAGCATGGTGGTAAAGGGTGCTGGACTCCAACATAGCCAACTGTGGTTCGAGTCCCAGACCTGGTGACCTGCTTTTTCTCTTTCACTCTGTCCCTCTTTGGCCAAATTGAAAATAAATAAATAAATAAATAAAATAGTTAAATAAAATAAGTCTTAAAAAACAAAACAAAACAAAAACGCTAATACCTAGTACCTCAAGAATGTCACCTTATTTAGGAATAGAATAACTGCAGGTGCAATTTAATTAAGATGAAGGCTTAGTGGAATAGGATGGGCTCTAATATTACTGGTGAACTTATGGTGTCCCATGAGAGAAATTTGGACACAGACACAGAGGTGCACAGTGAGGCCATGCAACAGCGGAGGCAGAGATTGCAGTGAACCAGCTGCAAGCCAAGGAACACCAAGGATTGCAGAGAACCAACAGAAGCTAAAAGACAAGGAAGGATTTTCCCTGGCTTCTGGAAATATGAGCATGTAAGTTGTTGTTTTAAGCCACCAGGTTTGTATCAGCAGCTGCAAGAAATTAATACAAGGTGTCTTCCGAAAGTCCACAGAAAACATGTATTATGTAAAAACTATACATGGATTTCAAAATTTCATGCACCAAAATAAGCTTATACATTAGTTCCATTTTTTCCACTAGCTCTTTGAGGTTCTCTCACTCATTTTTTCATGCCATTTTAAAGTTGTTATAAGGAAACCAAGAATGACAAAGCAGCAGGGCAATGTATTTGGAAGAGCACTGGTTAGATAGTCAGATGACTTGGCTTTGGTCTGAATCTGTGGCTAATGGGTGATTCTAAACTGCTGTAAGACTTAAGTTTCTCACTTGCAAAATGGAAATGTGGCCTTGCCATTACCCTACAACTGTTATCTACTGTGAAAATCAAATCAAATAATGTGTGAAAGCCATTTGAAATTTGTAAAATCAGTCCAAATTTGAGATATAATTGCTACCATTAGAAATAGTCTTGTCTTTGATTTGAATAAATCCCCAAATCATATCAGTGAATTTGCTAAAAATAGCAGATAGGAAAAAAAAGTCACAATTAGGGAATGTAGGTCTACTATGACAGATAAGAGCCCCAGTATTCTGATTAAGATGAAGGAAAACTATTTAATTAGTGCTAGGTGTGTGTGCACGTCCCTCTACTGAACTATTTCTTATTATTGTTCTTTTGTTAACAATCCAAGATATGGAAAAATTAAGCCCATCTATTTTTTTAAAGTATCTGAGATAATTCTTTCATTACCTTGGCATTGTTTAGACAACAGTAACTTCTACCTATAAAGGGTTTCTTTTATTTATAAAACATTTTGTTTTCCATTTTCAGATGACACCCGTACAAAGATGTTTGATTTTTTAGTGAGTTTTAACCACTTTGACTATTAAGAAAACATACATCAAAATCTCACCTGTATAACGTTTTAAGTCTAAGAATATAACTCAAAAACTGAAAAGCGAGTCATGGTTGGCTAAAGGTAACCCTGAGATACTCCCAAAAATGGAAAGTTAAATCATTTGTTAAATGAATAAGAGTGAAGAGAACTAGCCCATTTTCATTCACAATGTCTTTTCCTTTAGCAGCTCCACTCATCACATGTATGCATATAAAGGGAGAGTACATCCTTTAAAATAGGAACTAAAAGTACATAGCAACTATTTCAGTACTCTGCCTTTCCCTCTCATGCTGAAAGCACTTATATGTTTGAGGTCAGAGAACTTCTAGCGACTTTCTAAATATAGTATTGTGAGTATCTGACAAGTGATGACTAGGTATGATAATCTAAACCATGTCATAACTTTGGATTTGATTACTCATGACTGTTCAACATTTATGTAACAACTGAGATTACAGAAGATACTTGTCTGAACAGAATAAGCATCTGTTAATCAAATAAATGTTATTACTGCTATTGACACCAAACCCAGAAAAGTAAACATGTCCATTGAATAGTCTAAAAATCACAATATCCCTGCCTAGGTCACCTTTCATAAAACACTGATGATGACAATAGTGAGTAGGATGACTAGGTGATGATGATGATAACAATAATAGCTAACAGTTATTGAGGCCTATGTGATGTTTAATTTTATGTGTCACCTTGACAGGGTCATGTGGTACCCAGATTAAATGTTATTTCTGGCTGCATCTTTGAGGATGACTCACAGAAGAGCAGGTGAATTGAGGAACTCAGTAAAGGAGAAGGTTCTTCTTCACGTAGTCACCATCCAGTCCACTGAAGGATGGAATAGAACAACAGATGGAGGAAGTGTGAATTTGTTCCTTTTTTCCCCTGCCTTTCACCTCAAGCTAGACAACTTATCTTCTAGTCACAATCCAGGATTTATACTACTGGCTCTTCAGGTTCTCAGGCCTTTGTGCTCAGGCTGGAACTACATGGACAGAAAGACTGTTGGAATCCTGATATTCTCCATACTTGCCTATCACTAGCTTCATGAACTTCAGTGAACTTCTTAAGCTCATTATGAAGCATTATTTTGTACTTACATTGGCAATACGTTCTTGACACTATATTAAGTATTTGCAAATCTATGTAGCTGCAGGCAAACCTATATCCTATTGGTTGCTTAGGGCTGTGATTAAAAAGCATGGATTCAAGAGCTGAAGTGCCTGGATTCCAATCCCAACTTAATCACACAACTATCTGTGTGAATTTTAACAGATAATTGTATCTCTTTTTGCCTTGTTTTGTCATTTTAAAAAAAGTGTATTTATTTATGTCTTCCATGACAGAGACAGAGAGGGATAAAGAGAAGAAAAAGACAGGTACCCCCTACAGGGTTCCCTTGTTATAATGCATTCCCAGTTTCAACCAGCCCAGAGCATGGGCACATGCATGCACCAGCATGCACAGAGATCTCTGGATGCAAACTGGGGACCTTTGCATGTGGGTCCAGCATTGCAGAGCATTACACCACCCACTCTTTTCCTAGTATGGTTAGCTCAAGTTTCTTTGAGTTTAAAGTGGGCTTGCTTGGACAAGCAGATAGCATAATGGACTTCCATATGTCAACCATGGTTTGAGTCCTGGACCCTGTGGCTTAAAACTCATGCATGGTGGATGTGCGTGCATGCCCAAAATCCCTAGAGGAAAATAGAGGAGAAGTGGTTGCTGTGTGGCCATCCTCCCTGGGGGGTGATTTCTTGCTTTCTCTCTCTCTATCTCTCTGTCTCTCTATCAAGTGCACACACTCTGTAGCAAAAATATCTCTAAAAATTTAAAAAAATAAATGAAGTAACTTGATAATAGTATCTACCTCACAAGTGTTACTGTGATGGTTAAATGAATGAATCCATGTAGAGCATTTAGAACAGTACCTGGCTCATAGTAAATGTCATGCAATTTGTTTCCTTTTAATAGTTGCTATTATTGGTGGGCATGAGGCATTGAATGGTCTCCAAAGTCCCAAATCTGAAAGCTACTCTAGATAAAGCTTTGCCATCATCCTTGTATCCAAATTAACTGAACTTTCTCTCTTCTACGTAAAAAAAAAACCTGAAAAATATTGCATGCATGCCTTTATTTCCATCATCATTACCAATCAGGCTCTCAAAAAATCTTATCATTATCTAAAAATCCCATAATTACATCCAATTCCTTCTGTATCTTCCCCTGTCCCCCCAATTCATCCTCTCATATGATAACCTAATTTTTTTCTGAAACCCCAGACAGATCACTCCCTTTTCCTGCCCCAAAACCTCAATACCTCTCTAGTATCTGAAAAATAAAACATGTCATTCAAGATTATCTAAATCTCAACGTGCACATTTGTGTTTCTGTGACTTTCCTCATGCTGTGCTCTCAGACTGGGATGCTATTTTTTCCATTCTCCATCTCTCATAGTCGTACCCTTCCTTAAGTCACAGCTCACATGCCATTTACTCTACCCAGCCTTGCTTGATAACTTGATCATCAATTCCACTCCCTGGCCCTGGCCAGGTCAGATTTACTTCATTTTATACTTTGGATTTCTGTGCCCATTCATTGTTCATATTTTCGTGTATTATTCACTCCATCCAGTGTGGATTTGCAATTATGATTTGCTTATCTTCTCCACTTGGATCAAAGCTCCTCATGAATAGGAACCATCTCTGTATTTATTCATTTTTTCTCCCTTCCCAGACTAAGCATAGAGGTTGCCATCTAGGAGATCAGTGAATGCGTATTGAATCAAATTGAACAAGATTTTAAAGCCATAGATTTCACCAAGTAATTAAAAGGAGTGATGTCATTTTATATGCTTTCAAGAAGATGGGATACCCTTACAGAAATTCAGCTAAAATTGACATCTTGGTGTTTTTCTGGTTAGATCAACATTCCCAGGGCTCTCTACAAGCCACTATCTCAGACTTTTGTGTGCAAAGTAGAGGTTATAATAGGTTGAAAAGAAGCTCTAGCCTGGACTTTCACTGGGAGGGATTATATTTGGGATTAATTTCATTCTAAGCTTAAACTTAAGCTCTAAATATAGGGAAAATTTTATGCATTTTAACTTCATTTGGGAAATTATTTACTTTCCCTGCTTTGCTTACCAAAAACGTTTATTGTCCCACAAAATTACTGCATACTTTGCTTTACTTTGGAAGTTAGCAAATTAATGTTATGGTTGGACGTTTAGAGAAATAAAATTGATGCACACAACTGAATCAAATGTTGGGAATGTCATGTCAATCAATAAGATCTAGACAAATGTTTACCATAAACATAGAATAAACAAATGTAAGTGTGAATAGTGAAAAGAAGAAGGAATTCAGGATCAAAGAGACATGAGTTTGACTCCTAGCACCACTGCTTCTAGCTGTATGACCTTGGATCAGTCACTTAAGCTCTTGAGTCCTGTTTTTACCCTAATACATAAAAGGTAGAAAGACAAATACCCACCTTGCAGGCCTACAATGGTTCATAACTGAGATGGGGTTCATAGAAGTGGTTCATATACCCCTCTGCAAACCTTAACTATCATTATTTCTGAAACACTGAGACATAGAGAGATTTAGTATAACATTTTCCTTTTGCCCATGAAAAAAATGTAGGCATAGAGGAGGGAAGTGGTTCCATAGCTAGTAAGTGATGGAACTGAGTCAAGAAACCAGTTTTCCTGTCCCATGTGCTCTTGCCACCATATCGTACTTTCTCTGAGACAAAGAAGCAAAGTAACTAACTGCCCCACGGAACTTTGGACAAAATGACCTAGATGCTTTGAGGTGTTGACACAGTGACTCATCCTGGAGACAGACATCATTTTCTTAGTACATTCTCTTTTCTTCCCTAAGATTACTTCTCTAGACTTCACTGAGAACACATTCATCCTACTGAGTCACTCTTGCCTTGCAGCTCAGTGAGTCAGAATTGTATCTATCCACATCAGAAGTTCAATTTGTTGTCAGGAATAAGATTAAATGGAAAAGAGACACAGATGCACAGAGAGGCCATCACTTGCTTATCCTTGGGGCATAAAGCAATTTGAATAGAAGAGCACTAAAGAGGGACACAATCATTAATTTTACTGCAGTATCAGTGCCTGCTGTGGAAATAAATTGGTAAAGCAAACATAGAGAGTATAATTTGGGGTATATAGTGGCCAAGTGCTGGAATTCCTGAAGTGTAGCAGAGTAAGATTATCTAACAGGAAGATAGATGACTTGGACTCTAGTATTTATCTTACTAGTAGTGTGACTATAAACATGTTCCTTAACCTCAGGGAACCTTGTGGTCTTATCTATGGATACTAGTTCTGCCAGCCTCCCAAGACTAAGGCTCAAATACAATATAGGCATGAAGTGGAGAGTCAATGAGATAAAGAATCTAAAGGCCCTAGTCAACGCCAAATATAGTCCATTTAGCTCATTAAATATTAGCAACTATTGTTGTTTTTGTTGCTATTATGATTGTCATTGTTTAGTACTTCTTTCTTGTATGACTACTTCCCCAGGGTGATTAGGAATAAAGATTTTGAACCAGAAGGGCACACAAGTTAGTAAGCAGTGGGGGTAAACCAAGCAGAAAGAGAAGGTAACAGTCAGAAGCAATAGGACATGATGGGAAAAGAGCATGGGCTCTGGGTCACTTGGATGTGAGTGAGAAGCCAGCCTCTATTTCTTAACTTAAAGTTGCATCAGCAGGCATATAGTACTGACCCTAGCCAAGCCTTGGTCTGCTCATCCACAAATTGAGATCACAGGCCCTACTTCATAGGGCTGTTGTGAGGGAAGGATGACATTGGGGATAGATTGCATCAAATGCCTGGCACAGGGAAACTGTTGAGTAATTTGTTGAAGTGAGAGGATATACATCGATGGACACCATAAACTCTAAAGTGATAAAAATATGTAAGAAATTATGATAACAAGGACAAAATTCTGTGAAAACACCAACACTTAGCTAGTTGCTTAATAATTATGGAAAAAAATTGATCATACTGTCCAAATGTAAAACATGCATATTTATATAGCAGTCTCCTTTTAAACATAGTTACTTAATGTATTATTGTCAGTTTTATCCATTCTTTTCAGTTCAATGCATTGAACTCCATATCTTAGACTTCTTAAATTCTAAAATGATCAGAACAGCAGGCTTTGGTGAAGGTAACTCACAAATAAAATGAGTACTCCAAACTGAGTTAGAATCCACATGAGCTCCTTTTCTCCAAAAGCTCATGACTTATTCCAGATAATTGCTCTGAAATAATTAGCTTTAATGTATGGAATATTGGGGAAAAAAGATCATTTGTCTTCAGAACACATTTGAGAATATTTTTAGCTACTGCTGTAAGGAATGAGGAAATAAGGTTTGTGATAATTAACACTTGGGGAGAAAAAGAAGGGTCTAGATAACTAAGTATCTTGATACTTGTTATACTGTAACACTGAGATCTCAGTGAAATGTATGTACACACACAGAGAAGCACACACACGAGGGGTCTTCAAAAATTCATGGAAAACACATCTTATGAAAAATGTATGAGTTTCAAAAGTTTTACATTAAAATTAATGTGATAATTAACACTTGGGGAGAAAAAGAAGGGTCTAGATAACTAAGTATCTTGATACTTGTTATACTGTAACACTGAGATCTCAGTGAAATGTATGTACACACACAGAGAAGCACACACACGAGGGGTCTTCAAAAATTCATGGAAAACACATCTTATGAAAAATGTATGAGTTTCAAAAGTTTTACATTAAAATTAATTTGTACTTTAATTCCATTTCTCCACAAACTTTTTGAAGTCTCTCTCTACACACACACACATATATATATATATATATA